>NC_081407.1:953253410-953553410 GCF_030272615.1 Cryptomeria japonica | reverse complement strand
AGTGAAGTGCTAGAACTACGGAAAGCGAGGACATGTTAAGAAGGAATGCAAGTATCCAAAGAAACAATTTGATTCATCTACAGAGGAATCCTCAAAATCAGGTGACACAATTCTTCTACTGAGAGGGGGAGTGGGGGTGAATTAGTAGAAGAGAGAAGATTTAAATCCTCAACCAATTAATTGTTTTGATGAATTTAGCAAAACTTGAAACTGAAAGAAACACATCCACACAATGAAGCCAATATACATTAAATACATGGAAAACTTAGAATGGAAAAAACCATGGTGAGAAGTGTTGTTAGGATCTACTATCTTAATCCAGCCTCACAAGTCAAAACTATATACAAACTTTAAGGACACCAACCTTGAGGAATCACCAAATTCCTGGTTAGAGCACCAACTCTCTCAAATTTACCATTTATAAAATTGAGCACCAACCCAACATCCTTAAGGCACCAACCTTAAGAATGTCACAAATAAAAGAATTCTTGATTTCAAATTTGAAATGCTACAATATTAGAAGCATACATTGAAATTGGTACAAACTGAATATCATAGCTTTTCAAATATATGAATCAGTCTTATATTCAATCTGCAAATAAACTTTTGTATCCTATTTGCAGTCTTTTAGAAAAATCCCATTCACATAAACTCATAGCATTGTTTTTCTCTAACAAAAACACAGGTTACATAATCACAATATATGATTTGCATGCTTTCTACATTTTACAATGGCATGGTCCTTTTCATTCTTTCATCAACATTCTCATTCATATTTTCAACATCTTGTACACTACATTTAGTATTCTAACACAAAGCCTTATTCATGAGTTTTGATGTTCTGTATAACACACAATATGCTATTCTAAACACAAATTTTACTATCAAACTCTCTCAACATTATTCAACCCCACACACACCCCACGAGCCTCAAACATGTACCCATATAAATAGAAACTTAAGAACTATTACCAATCATTAACAATTGGAATTGGTCATAACTAATTCAGTTGGCAATTGATGGTTGGTTGTAACCTTTTTCAACCAATCTTAAAAAAAAACTTTAGTCCTCACATCGATGATAAAAAGTGTCATAGAACACAAAATATATTACTACTGCTCCCTTTGCAATTGCTCAAACCATACGGGTATAACTGCTTTACCAACCATGTGTGTTAGGAAACTTGCTAATGCTTAACACATTAGGTGGAACAGTTAAAGCAACCACTTATCAATTGAACCCATCATAAAAAAGATTCAATTTTAAAGCTCACATATTTTCCATTCATTCTTAGTGAGTTTTTTATGGATATGCAATTTGAGATACATAAAAGATACTTAAAGTTTGACCCAACTGTTAATATAAATTATAGTTGATATAGATTTATACTGTTTTATTATTTGTGTTTTATGTCAGACCCAAGGTCAAAACCTACAGTTCCTAAACATGATGTGATGCTGCCATTGAAGAAAGGCCTGATATTTATAATCTGTAACATCCAAACTCTACTAACTGCAATTTCATTATTCATCTAAAGTTTTAGAATCTCTTGACATCAATGTCAAATATACAAACTTCTATCATAAAGAATATTGGTTAATTGATTCAGGATGCTTGTATCATATGGAGTGGTTTTCCACATATGATAAGTATGATGGAGGAGAAATATAGGTTGGTGATAACTCTTCATATCCTATTGTCAGAAGGGGTGAGACTCAATTATGTTTCAGTGATGGAAGAATAAAATTTCTTTTAGGTGTTTTACATGTCCTAGGTTTAGGAAGAAATTTAATTTTAGTTTCTATGTTGAATGAGATGGGATTGCATGTAACATTTGACAAGCATGGTTGCATATTAGTAAATTTTAGTTTCTATGTTGAATGAGATAGGATTTCATGTAACATTTGACAAGCATGGTTGCATATTAGTAAAATGAAACTTGGTGGTAGCAAGGAGGACAAAGAAGGGGACTATGTTTAGGCTTGAAGCCAATACTGTTCTTAAAACTTCAAATGTAATTGAATTTGAAAATGCTTGTATGTTGTGACACCATAGATTGGGCTACAATAGTAATATTAGTTTAAATTTCCATTTTGAATAACAAGTTGTTGGATGGTTTTTCCTATTTTGATGATAGTTTTGAATTTTGTGAACATTGTGTTTGACAAACAAAAAAGAAAATCATTTCCTTCAGGAAAATTATTCACTCAGTTATTTTTGGACCAGTGGATATTGAATCAATTCAAAGATCTAGATATTTTGTCTCTTTCGTTGTTGATGTTTCTAGATATACCTAGTTATATTTTAGAAGACATAAATATAAAGTTTTCTCACTAAGTTTAAAGATTTTAAGACCTTAGTTGAAAAGCAAACACATTGCAAAATTAAGGTTTTAAGAACTGATAATGGAGGGGAATATTTTTCTAAGGAATTTGATGAATTTTGTAAGCATGTAGGAATTGTTAGACAAACAAATACTCCGTATACTCCTCAACAATAAGGATTGGCAGAAAGGATGACTTAATAATAATGGAAATAGTTAGAAGTATGCTAAGTGGGATGACTTAATAATAATGGAAATAGTTAGAAGTATGCTAAGTGGGATGACTTAATAATAATAGAAATAGTTAGAAGTATTCTAAGTGGCTATAATGCCCACCAAAATACCCTAGAGAAACTAACCAACTAAATAAGGAAAAAGAGAGAATAATTTTTTTTTAAAGGTCCATTACTACAACAATATATGAATCGCACCATATAATACTAATGCATAATTTCCCTTCATTAATTCTAACATTCATTTTACCTAAAGAACATAGGAAGTAAATATTTTAACTACAACATATCACATACATGGATTGTAGCCAAATAACAATACCCCTTATCCATATTATCATTTAATCAAACATCCAAGACATATCAATACTACCAATACAATGAGTTTATTTTAAGCACCAAATCCAAATATCTAATTATTAAATATCGATAACAATTCTAAGCATTATCATTAACCATTTTATAATAGTGGAAATCACATAGATCTTTCACATAATACACATCTCTTATTATAATCAATACAAATAACATCAATTACTCCAACAAGAACCATAATCTCTAATTACAAGGATCATCACCTATATACAATATCTTTTATAATAATGAGTCATAATCTTAAGCTGCAAATACAATTACCCAAGGTATATGATTACAATGATGTCTTCCAAATACAAGAATACATGATAATCTGCTCCAAGGATCCATGCACAAGCTGGAAGAATAAAGAATCCTCATCCACAAACATGAACATCAAACAAAGAAAATCCCAATGGAAGAAGGCATCAAACCACCTGACCATGTGGAACCAAAAAGGTCCACCCCCTATGCTTCAGAGAATGACATAGGGTACCACACACACTCTAAACCTAAGCTAACACCTAACATCCAAAGGACATAATCATAGGCAACAACCACAACTAAAATCTAGCCAAAAAGGTCATAATCAAATATGCAATACAAGGCTCAACCATAAAGCTCAAAGACACAAAAGGCGACCATCAAGACAAAGCCAAGGTACCAGGACACATATAGGGAAGAATCTCATCGTATGTTATCACAACATAAAGGGGATTATCTTGGTAGTCTCTTGACCTCGACACCCATGATACCCACGCGGATCTATCTCAACCTTTGAGAGAATCAAGGGAGTTTGGTTGCCTATCCAAGGCCTTCCATTCTCATCCTGAGCTTGCACAACACTCTAGGCCATGAGTGGGGCACCGTAGATCATATTATTATCTTATTAATATGAAACCTACTACCCAACTTGTCTAAATTAATTTATTTAAGATTATCACTTAATTACAAAAACAACTTCCAATGAGATCTCTTGGTGGTTGAGGCCCCGACACCCATCACTAGAGATCTCTTGGTGGCCTATCTCTCATGACCCAAAACTCACTTGGAAGCCACTCCCCCTATCATATAAGGCTCTTCCAAAAGAATCATATAATAGATACATATCCATCCAAAGGATCCATAACCAAATCTGATCCATAATCATAATTGTTTCCATATTGCCAATATTTCAATGGCATAACACATTATTTCATTCATGGTACCAATATACTCAACCATATGATATATCCAAATTGGAAACTCCAACAATAGATCAATATAGATCACTTCAAGGCATAACAACCTTCCACATATCAGAATACCACAAATAACCAACAAGGGAACAAGCAAATCAATATTAGAACAACACAGGAATCACAAAAAACCCAAAAATATGCCTCTAGTCTGACAAAATTAATTCAAACTACAAAAACGACTAATAGAACATTGAACAACAGAATGACGCTTATTCAGAAAACTGCAACACATCTACTCATAACTCTGGCACTTTTGAAACATATCTTAGCACATTTACAAACTATTTTAGCACATACACAACAAACTATGGCACATTTTTAAATCAAAACGACACATTTTCTAGATACAACAACGCATATACAATCCAAAATGGCACATTTGACAACTAGACTAGCGCATTCATTAGATAGAGTAGCGCATACAAGGGATAATATGGTGCATTTGCAAGAGAGACCCGAAGCGACCTAGAAATGAAATGAAATAAAACGATTAAGTCTCGATTACATAATGAACATATAATACGACTCTAGCATAAAACAAAAAGACACCTTATGATCAAATATGAGGAATACAAACAAGTTAAGGGAAAACAAGTAGCTTAGATTGAAACATATTTCTCCTAACACTACACAAAATAACATTCCTGACACTTCCAAAAAACCAAAATCCAAGAATTAAGATTACAACACAAATGAAATCCTTTGAGGAAACAAATACAATCCCTTTAGGCTAAAGTCTCAAAGTAAAACACAACAATAGGGACCTAGACTCCAATCATCAACACTCCATTTACAAGAAATAAAACTACGATGTTGTATTAAGCAAAAAATCATCCATTTAATACACAAAAAACATATTTTCCCTTCTACATACACAATGCAGACAATCTTTTAAAATAAAATGCATAGAAAGGGTTCAAATCCTCCAACTTGGAAACATAGAAATGGACAAGAGAGAGTTGTAGAAGAGTAGACACAACCAAGCCAAAATCCACAACCAACCAACACAATCACAACTTCAATCCAAACCAAAATCCAACTCTCCTATCTTCAATTCACAGGGAAAATTCATCCAAGAACCAAAATCTAGAATTCCAATCAAATCCCCAGCCAAAAGAATCCCTCACAAATCTCAAAACTCCATATTTAAAATCCACCCAAAAATCATACACAACCGAACCAAAAATAATGAAAAATATAATAAACTTTACCAATCATTTGCAAAAATTGAGATAAAATATTATTTAAATAATATTAATCTCCAAATACAACTCCCACAACCAATAGTAAAAAAATGGTAAGTAAATAAACAATAAAATAAATAAGTAAAAGGGTAAACACTAAAATAAGCCAATGAAATAAATAACAAATTAAATCAAATGCACAAATAATACAAATACTCAATTAAATATAAACCCACAAAATAAACATTGATATTTATAAACCCTCAATAATTAAATGTAGTTATATTAAATACCAAAACCAACCATTAAATTAATTTAATATTAATAAACTATATAATCAGTTAATTAATAATTTGATTAATAATCTACAAATCCACAAAGAATTCCATGATAGGATTAAATAAGGTACCATAGGATGCCTAACAAGACGACTCTAACCATGACACAAGACTAACAAGGTACCTACTAAGCCTAGAGTGCAATAGAACCTCATGTCACCTCCGATAAACTTGTCATTGGTATTAAAGACACGCTTAGACCTGTGAAACTAGGTGGAGTCGATGTCTAGTACCTATATTCCTACACAACGCCAATGTCTATACAACAACATATACATCGCATTTAACATAAAATAGTCAAACAGGTGAAAGAGAGTCGCGCTATCATACCATGCTCATAAACGAGTGGTATAACATCATCCCTTTCACGTCTGCAGTGGTAAAACAATCATGGCAACATAACATCAACAATAACCTCCTCACATCCAATATAAGTATGAAATATGGATAACACAACATCATATCATCATGAGCATATATAAACTTCAACATGTATAAAAAGAGTGCATGTAGATAACCAAACACATGACCATCACCATAATAGTCCTGAATGTATTATCATCCACATTAAACCATACCGTATCAACTGTCAAGTGTCAACTATAAGAATCCAAAATGTAAATAAAGCCACAAACATCCATCAAAAGCATCATAAAGAGTCTCACTAGGTCCATAAATTCTATCAATGCAATAAAAGAAAGATGAGTAAGGGAGGGACACTACAGTGGTTCATGACTTGATAGATACTTTTGGGTTGAAACTATATGTACTACTTGTGACTTGTTAAATAGATCTCCTTGTAAGGTTTTTGATACAACACCTTATGAAGTGTGAACAAGTAAGAAAACTTCTGTTTCATATTTAAGGGTATTTGGCTCTGAGACTTATTTTCATGTCCCTAAAGAGAAATGAATTAAGTTGAATCCAAAAGCTGAAAGGTGCATTTTCATTGGATATGATGATAATGCAAAGGATATAAGTTATAACCAAGAAAATTATCTTTTCTAGAGATATAATTTTTCAGGGACTTAGTGTTATTTCTAATCCCTAACAACCAAAAGAAAAAGATAAGGAAAAGAGAGTACATTTTGAAATTGAGCATGAAAGTGCACCTTGGGAAGAACAAAGAGATGGACACGAGGATGGAGATGAGGAAGAAGAATATGAGGGTTCAGAGGTTGTTACTGATCAAATTGATGAACACAAAAAGGTTGAGTAAGATCAAGAACAACAAGAGCCCAACACTCCTATTCTCAAAAGATCCACAAAACAACAAAATCCAATTGACAGGTATAGACCACCATATTTTCGTTGTATATTTGCTTTATTAAGTACTAATGATGAACCTAGACCATATATTGAAGCTATTATTGTAGATGATTTAATTCTTGGCAACAAGCCATGTTAGAGGAGATGATGATAATACAAATCATGTGATGCCTGAGATCTTTTTCATTTGCCTAAGAAAGGAAGGCCATTGGTTGTAAATGGGCCTACAAAAATAATCATTGGAAAAGTATAAAGATAGACTAGTAGCTAAGGGCTACTTCCCAAGAGAGGGGGTTGATTTTGGTGAGATTTTCTCTCTCGTTGTTAAATTGTCCTCTATTAGATTGATCCTATCCATTGCTGTAGCTAATGATTTTGAGATTGAGCAAATTTTAAACAAGTTTTTTGCATGGAGACTTAGAAGAGGAAATTTATATGCAATAACCTAAAGGATTTGAGGTAAAAGAAAAAGAATAATTGGTTTGCACATGTTAAAACCATCTCTTTATGGTTTATAACATCTCCCCAAATATGGTATCAATTTTTTTGATTCATTTGTCATGAAATTAGATTTTGTTAGAAGTGAAGAAGATAATTGTGTATACATTAAAATTATTGATGATCTTATCCTAATTATTGTCTTGTATGTGGACGATATGCTACTTATTAGTAATTCTAAGATAATGGTTAGTGAGCTAAAATATCAACTTTCAAAGACATTTGATATGAAGGATTTGGGAGTTGCAAGGTATATACTTGGTATGGAAATTAAGAGAGATTTAATAAACAAAAAGATTTGGTTGTCATAGATAAGTATGTTAGCACTATTTTGAACAAATTTAGTATGCAAGTAAATTGGTATGAATTCCTTTACATGTTGGCACTAAGCTTTCATTAGATATGTGTCCTATGAATGATGACGATTTTGAGGATATGCCTAATATGTCTTATTATAGTGTTTTAGGAAGTTTAATGTATGCAATGGTTTGCACTAGACTAGATATTGCACAAGTAGTGGGAGTTTTAAGCAAGCTTATGTCTACTCATGGTAGAGAGCATTGGAATAATGTTTAAATGGTTTTTAGATATTTGCAAAGAAATTCTGACTATTGTTTATATTTTTTTGGGACTAATAGTGTGAATAAGACATTGGACATATAGGGATCTGTTGATGCAAACAGGGTAAGTGACTTGGATATTTGAAGGTCTATAAGTGGGTATGTGTAAATACTTTGTTTGGAGGAGTTGTAAGTTGGATGAATAAGAGGTAGTCTATAGTTGTTTTATCCACTACTGAAGCATAGTAAATGGATGCTACCCAAGTTTTTAAGGGGGCAGTATGGTTATAGAGTTTGTTTGCAGGTATTGGTTTTGATTGCAAGACTTTTCAATTTAATTGTGATAGTCAGAGTACAATTAATTTAGCTAAGAATCCTACGTATCATGTACAAACTAAGCATGTGGATGTAAAATAACATTTTGTTCGTGAGTTAATTGCAAAGGGATAGATTGAGTTGAAGACAATTGACAGTCAGGTGAATGTTTTAGATTATCTCACCATATGAGCACAAAAAAGTTTACTTGGTGCAAAAATGCCACATGCCTTGTTTCTTGTTCCTAGTTGATTCCATGATGGTGTGATTCCCATGGCTCTTGCAATATATTCAACAAGTGAAAGAATGTTGGGAATTAAGGTGTTTCAAATTTAGCAATTTCAAAGTATTTATTTATTATTATTTTACATTTTCCCATGGTTATTTGGCATTTATGCTATTAAATAGTTTTGCTCCATGTAAGGGGCATGAGTTTTATGACTTGGCACTTTTGCCACATATTGATGCCTTTAAAAAAGGTTATTAGTTGCCAAAAGATTCTCATTGTGGTATAACATGGAAAGCCTATTTTAAAGGATGTTATGACAGATTCTATGACATTTGTTAGTGATAAAAATGGGGTGGATCATTTTGGACGCGAGAATAAATTATTATGACACATGTAAGAGGATCCTTATATAAGTTATTGATAGTTTATTATGCATGTAAGAGTATCTCTTATTTTTTTGGGATTCTTATGACAACCTATAAGAAGGTAAAATGTCATGTAAGAGACTATGTTGGCATGTAGAGGTCATATGGATTTTTACCATGGTATTTTGGAACCTTATTTTGATGCACGATAATTTTTTATGGTGGTATTTTCAGCCCCCACAATTCTATATATTGAGGGGTTGAGTTGGAGACAAAATAGAGTTTGTTCAAGTTTTGCTTTGTGGATGTTATGCTATCAAATTGAAGACTTGACGAGTTTAGACTGTTGTATTGTAATTACATATTGTTGATAATACAGGTCATTCATCTCTTCTTGGTGGAGTTTTTTTTCTCAAAAGGGATTCTCCACATAATAACGGTGTTATGTGTTCAACTTTCTATGATGTTTTTCTTTTGTTGTTATAGTTGACTTTTTAACATTTGGTAAACATTGTTAGATTTAATTTGCAATTGTTTTGAAGCTCATATTTATATTCACCTCTTATTTTCTAACACTTGTCAACTAAAATTGAGCTTAAGCCAAAAAAGTAGCAATTTTCATTTTCCTTGTTTCTTTAACATGTCAAATTTCTCGAAATCTTACCTCACTAACTCATAAGTTAGATGAGGCAAATTATGTAAAAATGTTTTAAGTTGCAAAATTTGATAGAAGGATATATTGTCTAGTCAATTATGATTGGTATTGTGGCTAAACCAACTACATCTCCAACCTCTGTTTAATATTTGGAGAAAAGAGAGTGCAAGATAAGTATTCACTTTGGTCTATTAAAGATACACTCATTCCTTATATAAGGGACATCATATATTTACTGGTCCATGGGCAATCATAGAGAGAAATTTGTTTCTAAAAAAAAAGTTTCTTTCAATTAACAGGGAAGCTAATGAAATTTATCATATTCAAGGAGTTAAGGGATGCAATTACTATTACATTGAGTGATATTTTAAATGAATATCAAATGTTTATCACTAGTTTGATAGCAAGGGAAATGATACCTACTTTTGATGACCTAGAAGGTGTCCTATTAGAATAAGAAAGGAGACAACATGATGTGCATATGAGCAGATTTATTTTTTAGTCCAAAAAAAAATACAAAGTAATCTTGTTGATAAAGAAGTTTTAGATTAAAATAAATTGAATCCATCTAAAATTTGGTGCAAAAATAGAAATAATAACTATTTTAGCAAATGACATTGAAATCAAAATAGTATAATAGAGTTAGTTTCCAAAAAGAGATATGTAAATATTCAAAAAGAAAAAGAAAATTAAGAAAGTTCATAATAAAATGAATGAATAACAAGCTAGAGTGGATACATGTATAGGAAAGAAGGAAGACAAAGTTGGCCAATAAGGAAAATAAATCCCTACCAAAAATATATGGGAGTTACACTCATGGAAGGTGCAATCTATCTTTGTAATGGCACACCCACTACAATTAAGTAAGTTAAACTAAATCTGCACGAAAATACAAAATATTCAACTAAGTAAAATAAAAACCTACATCAACACCCCTCTTAAGCTTAATTTAGGTGGTGAAAAGATGGGTCTTGAAAAAGAAGCTTGATGAGGTATACATACACAAATAGATACTCCCAAATAAAAGAACCACCCGTTACTCCTCAAAATACAAAGAGAAAAGACCCTTTCGGGGAGAGAAATAAAGGACTAATTAGCCCCCTTGAAGAAGTAGGCTTCCATAGCCCCAACAAAGCTTGTAAATGAAGAATTTTAATTTTTGTAGGGTTTGGTGAAGATGTCAAAAAATTATTTGAAAGTTGAGTAGTATCAAAGATCAATAACTTGTTCATGTATAAACTCCTAGATATAGTTTATGTTAATCTCTATGTGCTTGGTTTAATGATGCTTGATTTGGTTTTGTGAAATATTAATGGCTCTCTAGTTGTCACAAAATATGATAGATGATCATCTGAATTGGATAAAAATGTTGAAGCTAAATGACCTAAGTGATAGCATTAACAACCCACCAATATTCAATCTAAGTGGAAGATAGTGCAAGAACAAACTACTTCTTGCTTGGAAAACATATGGATTGAAACCAAGTGAAAAGCTAAACTTGAATCTATATGCACAGCCAAATTAACCTTAATATCTATTCTATACTATATTTGCTAACTATGAATAATCTAAATGTAATGGAGGATTGACTTGGCTATCTTCTAGTGTAACTAATGCGGCTCTTGTATGTTAGGAAAAGGGTGTTCTACACCTTGCACAAGAAACAAATATTTTAGTTATGTAAAAAAAATATGTATTTGTGGTGTGTCTTTAGAGATGTGTTTAGCCACCTTAAATATTTATTTGAGTCTACTTGTAAATTATTTGACATTGGTTAGATATTTTGAGTGCGTTTCACATTGAAAAATATTTATTATTGAAAAACATTAATACCAAATAGTAAATGTTGGGCTTAATGGTTTTGTGCACACAGTCTTACCTATACCACTTGGTGGTTTTGTCTGAGCTTGAATATATTAAAGCAAACACATGTTTATTGGTTAAAGTTGGTTGGTTGGTTATTACAACTTTTGAGACTAACTATCATTTATATCAATCTCTTTTATAGATTGCATTGTAAAACATGGCTTGTGATGTGTGGTTTTATAGTTTTCCATTATGCTTTGACACATGGAGGATGCATTGGAGGATCTTTTCATGGAGACTTTGTAAGTTTATTGTAATGTTTCATTATTGAATAATATATTGAGTGTGGATCCTTACAGAGGTTAGGTTTTTTCCTCTTGAGGATTTTTCTAGAGTATATTTTGTGTAATCTTGTAGCACGTCTTTGAGCTTTGCATTATATTTATTCTATAAATGTGTATGCATTATTTTTTGTCATAGGATTATGTAGGAAATGGTTTCATCAACCTGGTAGTTTCTTAAAAAGTGGTATTAGAGGCATGGTTGTGGTTGAGGGAGGTGAGAGATCTCTATTTTTGTTTAACCCTTGTTTGAGTATAGATTTCATGCAAATTTCAAGCCATCACAATGTTCAAAAGATTTAAAACATTTCAAGGTATGAGAGTTGAAGATATGGGTTTGGGGTTTGTCGATTTGTGATTATTTTTATTGATTTGGGGTTTAAAAAAAGATTAAGTAGAATTTGTTTTTGTGTTCATCAAAAGGATTTTGTGGAGTAAGTTCCAAAAATAATCATCTAGAACTAAATAGACCTTACCATTGGATTTATGTGGCCCAAGAGATGAAGATTGACATATTTTGGCCACCACGACTTGATGAAAAAAAATTGTCTCGTTGGTATGGCCATAAAATCATATGATCTATAGAGAGGAAAAAGTTAAAACCAAAATCAAAATAATAAACCCATGAATAAATATTTTTTTAATAGGTGATATAGGGTCTACAATACCCCCATGGTAGCTATGACATACTAGCTAATAGCTAGAGTACTATGTGATAATACATCGAGCAATACTAGTTTGTTGCATAGGGTGTTGGCTAACAATTGGACCCCAATTGATGATGCTATGGTATGCAAAACTTATGCCCCTAACCTTGGCCAACTAAGGCCCAACCCCCAATGCGCTTTTTTTTGAATTAAAATAATTTGATTTTTAATTCAGTCACTAGTCTTAGCTTGTGCACACTTAGACCTTCATTTTTGACAACTCATTGCGAGTGCATTATTGATGGTGCAATGCTTGCATTAGATTTACAAAGAAGCCCTTTTGACTACCTTTTATCCCTTAAAGAGAATTTTCTTCTAGGGAAACAAAATTTCATCCACAATATTAGATTTTTGACTTCTTATTATCATTACACTACGCATTGGTATAGATTTGGTGATAAGGTTTTATTATTTCTTTAAGAATTTGGTGCGCAAAGTGGACATTATGCTAGAATAGTTAACATGCCATATCTTTCACATACAAAATTAGATTTTGGATTGTCAATAGGCGATGAAAAGTATTTGTAGTACTCTAAATAATGGATCATGTTATTTTTCACTTGGATGTGTGAGGAGAGGTTTGTACTCGTTCGAGAACTTGTAAGATATTGAGATTAAGGGTGCAATTGTGTACGAATTAGGATGAATTATTGGTCAAAAACTTGTTGGAGTGCATATATTTATGAGACCAATATGATGGTACAATATATTATCAAATGGGCTTCTTGACATAGGTTTACAAATATTTTTAATGTTGACTTTGATGGAGACAAGTACACAATTTTTCTTCTAATTTAAGATATGGTTGGTATAGTGTGAGACTTGGAGTCTTAGTTTAGTGAGAGTTGAGTATGGCTACAGTAACATCATAAATTGTAAACCTTTAGTAGTGTGTCCAATTTCACACCCTCATAGCACCTATTTTAGTATTTCCCTTTCATCTATGCATTATAGAATCTTTATTATAATTAATTAATATTTAATTCAATATCATGGGTCTTATTCCACTTTATTACAACATCACACTTTTATTTGGGCCCTTAATTCTAGGTGTTCCCTTTATCATTTTATCCTGATTTATCCTTAATATTACCCCATTTTCAACTCTCAAAGCATATTTCACATACCTATGCATTATGGTTTGAGCCACCATGATAAATTTGACATTAGATTCCCGTATCTCCCATCCCTATAAATTTGAAAAAAAGTTGATAAGACCAAGTCGCTGGGATTTGCCTTGGTCTCACACTTTTTTCCCCAAATTTTGGGAGGATTATTTGGCAGTCCTATCTAATTCAAATCCCACTCCGTGTGAAAATATATCAAATCTAAGTTGGCCTAATGCTGATTTAATTATGAGATCCCTATATAAGGCATCCCTCTCAATTCATTTTGAACATTACATCTTATGCTAACATTATCATAAATTCAAGAAAAATTCTTCTTCCTCGAGAGTAGATTTGACTCAAGGAGAAGCTAACTACATCAAGGCATCTTCAACTTATGTTTTATCTATGATTCCATGATGGATTTTATGTGTTTATCATGTTATTGCATCAACACATGGATGACTTATTCTAAGAACATTTCATCACCTATTGCAGGTATAATCATCTACATTTAAGCATTTCAATTATAGATATAGCTTTACCCTCAAAAGGCAAGCTTTCCAATTCAATTTCTATTTCAATTAGGGTTAATACCAAACCCGGGGTTTGACCTAAGGAAAAACCCTATCCACAACACAATTTCCCTTCTTTTGGTGTGCAAGTGACTAATTAAGGAATTGTGAAAGTGAAAAAAGATAGAGAAGACAAAAATTGACAAAATTGGCTTTTGTATAAGTTCCAAAGACCTTTTAGGACTAGGGCACTACAAAAGGACTAGGGTGAATTTTTCCTTGGTCCTAAGAATTTTCCTAGATATTTCACCAATGGACTCAGTGGGTATTTCCATTTTCAAAAAGACCCAACTTGTTTATGTTTTTAGTTAAAGGACCAAGGTGAATATCTGCTACCCGACCCAAAAAATCAGGCTGAATTTTTGAGTATAGGTTTTGATCCTCTTCTTCTACCCAGATCTTAGTTTACAACTTTATTTGACTTCTGCAACATTTTGTTTTCATCATTTCACTTCAAATTATCATTATTATCTCTAGAGTCAACTATACAATTCAAATCCATTTTCAATTCAAACAAAAGGGAATTTGGACTCCAATTTGCATTCAACCCTCTTCCTAATAGTATTGAGATTGGATCTATTGAGTTCATCCTTTGTTTAATGTAATGCATGTGGAAGTTAGGTCATTTCCTAGTTTACAAAGCATAACTTGTAAAACCCTATTTTTCATATATTATTACATTTTGGTGAACCCGACCTTCTTACATTACATTTTTTAATTTGCATGTTCATTTCATTTCAAAATAAGAAAAACAATTTTTTTTCAATGTTTTATGTATTGTGTGTGTTTTAATTTATATGCGTTGTTATATTAGATCATAATTGGATATGGAGTTGTTATCTTCTTTTGCTAGTTCAATTTCAAGTTTTATTCAAGATGTTCATGATGTTCCTTTTTACACATATGATGACAACTTAGTTAGATTCATTTCATTCATAGATATGATTTACCCTCTCTTAAGGATCCTCCTACCCATGAGGACACTTTGGTGCAAGACGAGATTATTAACATTTCTTTTAAAACTCCCTCTTCTAAGGATGAAGTTTTGATGAATGATGTTGATATTTCTCCTAAAATGCTCCTCTCCCATAAGGATATCCTAGAAAAAGAGGATGATATCATAAAAAAATTTCTTAATGTCACCTACCTTCCATACATGGTATTTCTCTTAGAGATGATGCATCGATGTATAGTGTTAATCCTTCTCCTAAAGATTGTCTTACTCATAAGAAAACCTTAGAGAATGATTACACTTTGATAACTAGTGCTTGTCTCTCTCCCAAAATTGGTCCTATCCATGATGACATTTTAGTGCAAGAATATATTATCAACATTTCTTTTAATAGTCTCCCTACTAGGAATGATATTGATCTTTCTCCTAAAATGTACCCTCGTTGTAAGGATTCTCTTAAGCTAAAAGGATTCAATATCACTAACAATCCCATCTATGAGGATTTCTCATTCATTCAATCCAAAGACAATCCTATTCATGAAGAAGTGTTTAAGGTTGATAAACCTCTTTATGAACTGCTGTATTTCAGCTCTAATAAATCTTCCTCACATATTCCCAAACCACATTTGATCAATATGATACATGTGAATGGTTATGAAACACCTAACAAGTCTATGATTGTTGTTCAGGGTGGTAGTACTCCTCAAAGCTCTCAACCTCTTAATAAACCTCTTTTTGTGGTTCAAGGTGGTACTTTTTACACTCCCAACAAACCAGTTATTATTGTGCAAGGAGGTTAGGCCACTAAGAGTCCTTATAAATACACTAAACAAATCAACCGAGAGAGTTACAATTCAGTTGCCCACACATATAATACGAGGAACAATAGGAAACCTAATCCCCCTATGGTCATCCCTTCTTCTCTTCTTACTTCTCAATCAATACTTCCACCAACACCTCATCTTTCTCAACATCTTGGAAAGGAATATGATATTATCGAATAACTTAAAGCCACTTCTACCAAGATATCTCTTTGGGATTTGATTTAAAATTCATCTACACATCATGGAATGTTACAAGACACTTTGAAGAACTTAGATGTCCTACCTGCGGTGACACTTAATAATATGAATTCTTTGATTGATTTTATAAAAGCACCTAAAACTCTAATTGTGTTCTCTCAAGATAAATTACCTTCTAAGGAGATTCAAAATCAATATGATCCTCTTATGATACTTGTCCTTATTAATGGTAATGCTATAAGATGAACCTTAGTGGACAACATATATGGCCTTAATGTTTGTAGCGTTGATTTGTTACATAAGATTAATGTGTACACTTCTCTTATTCAACTTGAATCTCTTTCTATTCGTGGGTTTAACAATGTTGCTAGAGAATACTTGGGTACTCTAACCTTGCCCATTAAGATAGGACATGTTATTTTATCCACACCTATTCGAGTCATGCCTGATAAACTTACTTGTAACCTTCTTCTAGGGAGACCTTGTATTCATAATATGCAAACTGTCCCTTCTACTCTTCATCGTCAAGTCAAATTCATTTGTAACAACAAGATGTATGCTTTGCACACTGATACTAATTTACAAGCTTGTTTGCAAACTTCATTCGGTTCTAAATCTTCTTCACATTCTTCTAATTCTTCTATTGCTCAAGTTGAAACACCATCTCCTCTTGAGCATACTTCTTCATCCAAAGAGGTACTCTTAGAAGACAATTGGGGGTCCTTAGATTTTACACCTACCTTTATAGGAGAATATAAAGTACCCTCAATAGAGCCTAAGACTAAAAGGGATGATGATATGGTGGAACCTAAGACGAAATCAACTTGCCTAAACAACTTAGTAATAATTTTGTGGGTGCTTCTAATTCAAATAATTCTTCAAAAGATTCTTCTACTTCCTCTATCTATGATATTGAGACCTATGAGGCCCCACAATATCTTTCCAATATGGCATCCCTTTATGGTTCAGGTTTTGTTATTTTAGCTAAAAGTAGATATAGTAGAAATGGTTATGGCACAAGTGAACAAGAGATTAGAGTTCCTTTAGAAAATAACATACAACCTCATTCAAAATTGGATATAATCCTTCAAATCCCATAAAAGCATCTAAAATACCATCTCTCAATGTGAATGCCATATTTAGTAGTGATGACCATGATATGTTAAATAAAGCCCTTAATAACTTCATCTCAATTAGATCATCCTCTACATCTTTCAACACTCATCAAACTCATAAGGAAATTGTGAGGATTGACAAGTCCCTTTATGAAGTTTTCTAAGAGGTTAATAGGACTGGCAATCCCATTTGTGAGGCTTTACCTTCTATTCATTCCAATAGCCTTACTTATAGAATTACGCCCTAATGAATTATGCTTTTCCCTCTCCTAAGGTTTCTTTTATGTATGAGGAAGTTTGTGTGTAAGAGGAACATAACTTAGAGGCCTATTATTCTCCTAGAGACTACTTTGTTGATCAAGACATTCTGATACTATCATCTTATGTATGGTTTTACTTTTAGCATGTCATATTCAACTTCTCCATCCAATATATCATATAATTAAATAACATTAATGTCTATTATGTTGCTCGTCACTATGTGACATTGTTAGCTTTCCTATTGGGGGCTCATTGTCATTCATGATGGTACAATTTCATGTGAAATCATACTTTGGTAGCAGCATAATATCCTATTTTGTATCTTCTCTTGTCTCTATGCTGGGGGCAAAAATTATTTTCAAACATCTCTCCTTCTTAAGATTAAACTTTCCCTTTGTGAAGTAGTGTCTTCGATAAGAATATCTTATTGATTTTTGAGGTGTATATCCCTATTGAGGATCCTCCCCCTCTTATTGGAATATGTATCCATGACGAGGATCTTATCCTTGCCTTATAAGTACATATCCTCAATAGGGACCTCTTCCTTAGTATTTAAAAAATCTGTAATTATTCATCAAATCCTTTCCATTTTTTGAGTTGTATATATGAACCCTTCTATATTATGGATGTACATATCTCTATTGGGATCGCATCCCTCTTATAAGAAAATCAATCCCCGATGAGGATATTTCCTTTATTTTAGAAGAGTGTTTCTCTTTATGATCTCTCTTTGGAGGTTGTGTAATCCTTCCCCTTGTCTCCATGCTTGGGTGGCATTGATCTTTCCTATTGTTTATAAGGATCTACTTTTCCATTGTTGAATGGTGTTTGCTTCTGATACGATGTTATTCCTTGTGTGAAGTTGTTTGTTTTCTAGAGGATTCTCTATTATGCAAGAGGTGTCTATCCTTGTGTGTTGACCCATTTGACATTGATTTTGGCATTGATGTCAAGCAAGACATTATGTTTGTTATATGACAATGAGCGTTATGACATATTACTATCTGACAATGAACAATCTCTTTACAGTGATCATTGGAAGGTATTCTCAGGTCTTTGGCCAGTGCTATTTGATTCTTTTTCATATGGTCAAAGGATGATTTTCTGGACAAGTCTTGTTATTTGATACTTTATCTATCTTATTCTGCATTAGGTGGTAATGTCTCATATGTTTTGTATTTAATAAGAGATTGATACCTTATCATTGTTTTATGATAAGATATTGATGGCTTGTTAATGCAAAACTATAAGTCATTAATAGTCTACTGCTTATGAGGTATATAGATGTCAAGTAATGAGAACTTGAGGATAATTGTTTTCCACCTTAGGGCATTTGGATATTATCATTACAATGGCAAATACCAAGGTTTTAATTTATGGCCAAAGCATATGTGGTATCATTACTATGAAAAGTGATTACATTTTTTTTTTGATTTTATGCATGAGTTTGGAATACTCATAACTAGTATGCGATTATGAGCTTGATACCATGTAAAAAGGTGTTGGCATTCTTGATTAAGTAATCATTATCTAGGAGACAATGACATTATGAACACAAGGTCATAATATTGGTCGACATTTTCATTGAGTGAAAAAAAAGACTAACATTTTTTTGTGGCACGAATGTTAGTTGACAATATTATTGTGGAATATTTAGCACGGGTCTTATGACATATAAAAAGTTTTTTTACTTCATTGCCCTAATTTGTAACTTTGAAATATTTCGTGGGCATTTGAGTTTTTGGTTTCTTTATGAAACCGTAGCTACAATTGAGCTAGGGAACAACCGCCATGGTGTTCTCAAGCTGATTGTGGACTCTTAGTGGTAACTTGGACTTTGCACTGGATCGTGGAACATGCAAGTTGAATGCACTCTGTGAAACTCGTAATCCTGTTTTAATTGTTGAAGTGAAAAGTAGTTGTTTTTTGTTGTCAATATTGGAAAAGATGAAGTCGATTCTTTAATGGATAAAATATAAGTTGATTATGCTCTATTTTGAAACCTTTTTCATTTCATAGCAGTTGAAAAGGATTAGTTTTCAGTTTCAGTTAAAAGACAATTATTGGTCTGCGATTTTGTGTTTTTGAAATATTAGTTTTGGCAGTACCTTAAATAGGGTTTTATTTTTCTAAAAAAGGGTTGTGAAAATGAAAAAAATATAGAAGATATTGTGGTCTGTTGTTTTGTCAAATCCAGGGGTTCTTTTGTTTGAAAAACTAACTTTCTAAGACAATTGTATAAGTCGATGTTGCAAAGGGCATTTTCTCTTTTTGTCATTCCGATTGACAGTTGCAAGCATCATTTGAAAATTGTTTTTGTGCATCTTGCACTGAGTTTATTATAAATATTATATGCAAAAAAAATGGAATATTATTGAAAAAATAGTCTTTGTATGTCTTATATCTGCTAGGCTTCTAACAATGAAGTCTATGAGGTATATAATATGTTTGTTTAGAACTGAGATGTGCTTCAGAGAAATAGAGTAACCCTTTGTAATCATTTTTAAAAATGTTAAGTTGTTAAAGGTCTTGTTAGTGAGACATATTTACCTCTTTGTGCATATCAGTGAGATTTAAAATTATCTTTGCCAATGAGGCATTATATGCCAATGAGGCTATTGTAATCAAAATTTTTATCATAAGCCAGTGAGGCAATTTTGCGAGTGGTTTTTATTTCCCAAGAGATTTTTCCACTCAGGAAAATAATGGTGTCAATGTTGGTCATTGATTTCTCTATTGTGTGTTGCAAACATGTCTAGTGTTAATTGCTTTGTTCATGTTTGAACTATTTCAAATCATATATGACTGTATTTATCATTGGATGTTCAAATATAGTTTAAAATTTAATCTAGCCACAAACATTGATTTACCCCCCCTCTCAGTGTTTTCTATACTCCAACAAGTGGTATCGGACCCAAAACTTAGTCTAATAGGGGTTTATTGGCAGAGTATAAGTCATGGCTAATTTAGAAGGGTTCTTTACAACCAAAGCACCATTGTTTGATGGTAATAATTTTGCCTTCTGAAGTGTTAGAATGGAGACTTATTTGTTTTCATTGGGATTCGATGTATGGGAGTCAGTTACTCAAGGTTATACATTGCCTTCAAAAGGTCCTTCTACAACTGATGAGAAGAAATCCTATGAGAGCAATGCAAAAGCTAAAAATGCTCTTCTGTGTGGTTTAACCAATGAGATTCTTGTGAAAGTTATGCACTGTAAAAGTGCTAAAGAAGTGTGGGACAAACTTGTTATCATTTATCAGGCCGATGAAAAAATAAAAGAAGACAAACTTCAAACACTTAGGGCTAGATTTGAAAGCCTTAAAATGGATGATGATAAAAAACTAGCAAAATATTTGCTTAGAGTAGATGAGACCATCAATTCCATGAGAGGCCTTAGTGAACAAGTTGAAGACAAAACAATTGTGAAAAAGGTTTTAAGATCTTTACCTTCTAGGTTTGATTCTAAAGTCTTTGCAATAGAAGAGACTAAAGATTTAAAGACATTTACTATAGATGAGCTTCATGGAGCTTTAACTGCATATGAAATGAGAAAACAAGATGAGCTGCCCATAAGCAAAGAAGCTGCATTTAAAAATTCAAAGAAGAATAGTATAACATATTCTGAATCTGAGGATTTGGATAAAAAAGAACTGAACCTAGCTAGAAAATTAAAAAGAGGTTCAGGAAAATACAAGGGAAAACTTCCCTTTAATTATTTTAGCTGTGGAAAAGTGGGGCATTTTGCTGCAGAATGTCCATATGAAAAATCTGAAAATGAACATGAATATTCTAAAAGACAAGGTAAAAAGAAGAAATACAATTTTAAAAGAAAGAACAATCTCAAAAAGAATAGTCTCATAATCAAAGATTCTAAAAACAACTCAGATATCTCTAATGATGAAAATTAGGAAGTTCTTTTCATGGCTGCTATATGTCTAGTCAATAATGAAATCAATTAGAATATTCATTATGATAAAGAGAACCAACAAGATGTAGAAATTGATCTTGAAGGTGAACTTATTTGTGCTCTTAAATAAATAAAGAGATTAAAAAGTGAATTGACCAAATATAAAGATCTCTTAACCAATGCCAGTCAACAAGTTGTTAACTTAGAAACTCAACTTGCAGAAAGTAAAAGAATAGAAGAAGTCACTAAGAAAGAACTTGAAGCAAAAGAAAAATCTTGTCAAAATTTTGAGGCAAAAATGATTTCCTTGAGAAAGAAGCTTGAGAAGTATGACAATAGTAGGTTAGAGGATCTCTTGAAAGGGCAGAAATAGAACAAAGATAAATCAGGTCTTGGTTTTGAAATAAGCCAATGGTCAAATTCATCCAATCTGCAAAAAGACCAATGTAACACTCTCTCCGGTCATAATACTCCTAAGAACTATGTATGGTCCAATTCTAATAGGAGTGAGTATTCAAAGTTTAGATCATCCTTCTCAGGATATTGCTTCTATTATAATCAATATGGTCACAGAGAAAATAATTGCAATAGGTTGAGAAGGATAAAATTTGTCTACAAGACTCCTTTTATGATGATGATTCACATACAATGTTTTAGTTGTAACAAAACTGGTCACATAGCTAAATTTTGCAGACTAAAGTTGAAAGTGCAAAGCTTGGAGCAAAACTATCACTTGCTAAATGAAAAGTCGAAAACCAAACTTGTTTGGAAATCAAAACAAAATCTTGCTGAAAAGTCAATGTTTGTAGAGGTATCTCTATAGGTGAAAAATAAAGACTTGTGGATCATAGACAGTGGTTGTTCAAACCACATGATAGGGGATAAAAACAAATTTACCAAACTGGAAGACTTTGATGTAGGATTTGTAACACAAGGTGATAATTCAGGAGTACAAATAAAAGGTAAAGGTACATTACTTCTAGATAATGAAACTCTTATCCATGATGTGTACTATGTTGAAGGACTTAATCATAACCTTTTAAGTGTGAGTTAGATCTGTGACAATGGCTTAAATGTCTTTTTTGACTCAAATGGTTGTGAGATAAGAAAGAAACCAAGAAAATCTACAACCAAAGGTATAAGGACTAGAAGTAACTTGTATAGTTTGTCAAGAACCAAAGCTGATAGTAATACGAACATTATCTCATGAGTCAAGTTGAAGAGAGCTGATTATGGCATAGAAGGCTTGGACACTTAAATTTTGACAATTTTGTCAAAGTGAGTAAACATCAAAATGTTAGGAATCTGCCACCTATTAATAAACTTGATAATGACATTTGTAATGATTGTCAACATGGTAAACAAACCAGAGGTAGTTTCAAAACAAAAGAATTTTTTTCAACCAAGCCTTTACAGATTGTACACACAGACTTGTGGACCCACTAAAACAAGGGCCCTACATGTAGAAAGATACTTTATGCTTTTTGTGGTTGACTTCTCTAGAATGACCCGAGTAACATTTCTTAGGCACAAAGCTGATGCTTTCAACAAATTTAAGATTTTTAAAAAGATGGTCGAGAAAGAGTCATATTACAAACTGAAATGTTTGAGATCTGATAAAGGAGGAGAGTTTAACTCTTAAGAATTTACTAATTACTGCGAGTAACATGGTATAAAGAGACAGTTTGCAGCAACAAGAACACCACAACAAAATGGCGTGGTTGAACAAAATAACATAATAGTAAAAGAAATGGCTAGAATACCGCTTCTCAATGTTGGTCTACCAAATACATTCTGGAAAGAGGCCATTCATACAACAATTCACACTTTAAATAGAGTTAAATTAAGGGTAAAAACTCATTATACTCCTTATGAACTTTGGTATGGTAAGTCTGCTAATGTTGGTTATTTTAAGATTTTTGGTAGCAAGTGTTTCATTAAAAGAAATGAAGAAGGTTTGGGTGGTTTTGAGTCTAGAAGTGATGAGGGTATCTTCCTGGTCTACTCTACTCATAGTAAGGCCTTTAGATGCTTTAATAAGAGGCTAAAGAAAATACTAGAGAGTGCTAATGTTAAGGTTGTTGAGAACTTGCAACCTAACTAACAAGAAGAAGATGGTGATGATCTTTTGAATACCAAACAAGAACATGAAGCATTAGAAGAAAAGAAAACTCCTGTAAATGCACTAGAGAATATAACAGAAGTCCCTATCAAAACACCTTTGAAATCTATGCAAAGAAATCACCTACAGGATTAGTTTCTTGGTGACAAATATACAGGTGTACAAACAAGGAGGAAACTTGAAAAAGCAGGTGAAACGACTAACTTTTGTTTACTATCTTCTTTAGAACCTAAAAATTACACATAATCTAACCAAGATGAATGTTGGATTAGGGCTATGGAAGAAGAAATTAATCAGACTGAAAAAATAAAACTTGGGAATTGGTTCCTAGGCCCAAAGATAAAAATATGATAGGTGCAAAGTGGGTTTTTAGGAATAAACTAGATGAAAATGGTAACATTGCATGAAATAAAGCAAGGTTGGTGTGTAAAGGATACTCTCAAATTGAGGGTATAGATTTTGATGAAAACCTTGCTACTGTAGCAAGGTTAGAGGCTATAAGAATGTTCTTAGCTTTCTCAGTTTACAAGAATTTTAAAGTCTATCAACTAGATGTTAAATCTACCTTTCTTAATGTATTTCTTGAAGAGGAGGTATACATGGAACAACCTGAAGGTTTTCAGGTTGAAGGTGATTTTGTTCTCAGATTAAAGAAGGCCTTGTATGGTCTTAAGCAAGCTCCTAGAGCTTCTTAAGCAAGCTCCTAGAGCTTGGTACTCAAGCATGGATAAATACTTGCAGGAACAAGGTTTTACCAAAGGAGGAGTTGATAGTAATTTGTACTACAAAATAAAAGGTGATAACATTCTTGTAGTATTTATTTATGTTGATGATGTCATTTTTGGCAGTGATGGTGACACAATGTGTTCAAATTTTTCTAATATGATGAAAGCTGAATTTGAAATGTCCATGATGGGAGAATTGTCATTTGTTTTGGGCTTACAAGTTTCTCAACTTGAAAAAGGCATATTTATCTCTTAAATGAAATATGCCAAAGAGATTTTAAAGAAATTTCAGATGGACGAAAGCAAAGCTATTGGTACACCCATGGAAACAAGCTGTAAAATTAGAAAACATGCTGATCTGCCTAATGTAGATCACACATTATACAGATCCATGATAGGTAACCTTCTATATCTTACTACCACTAGGCCTGATATTATGCAGGTTGTATGTGTAGCGTCTAGATTTCAATCTGCTCCCAAACAACCACATCTTAATGTTGTCAAAAGGCTACTTAAATATATAATTGAAACTCTTGATTATGGTCTTTGGTATCCTAAACATAATGATTTTACATTGATGGCATATACTAATGCAAACTGGGTTGGTTGCCTTGATGACAAAAATAGCACTTTAGGTGGTGCCCTCTTCTTAGGAGGCAAACTAGTTGCTTGACACAATAAAAATGAGACTTTGTTGCTTTGTCCATAGTTGAAGCAGAGTACATTGCTACTTCCTCTTGCTGCACTCAAGTAATTTGGATGGTTCAAACTCTTAAGGGCATTAAAGTTGAGGTGACACAACCTATCCACATTCTTTGTGATAATACTAGCACCATCAACATTTCAAAAAATCCTGTCATGCATTCCAAAACTATACATATAGCTATAAGATACCATTTTCTACAGGAAAAAGTCTTATCCAATGAAGTGCTTTGGAATATGTGATCTCAAAAGAGCAGGTGGCTGACATATTTATAAAGCCTTTACCTAAGGCACTATTTGAAACACTACGAGAAAGACTTGGTGTCCTTTCCTTCAGTGCTTTATCTTGATCTAGCTTCATGCATTTCTATAGAGGGAGCTTTCTTGTTCTTTCTTTCCTCCCTGCATTGTTAGTTTTTGATACTTCTTTGTGGTTTCTGGTACATTTTTTATGGTCTTTCATTTGTGAGCTCTTCATGGACATGTTATATTGCTGCATTATTTTATCATTGCTACATTTGATATTGCAGATAGTAGTTCTTCATGTTTTCTGATATCCTTCATGTACATGCATTCTTTTGGTTCCTTTTTTTGACACTGTGGCAACCTTGTCATTCTTTTATTAGCCTTACTCTTTCTGATTTGATGTTGTTTTGTGTCACTATGATCATCCCTTTGACCTTTGGCATTGTTGTCAAAAGGGGGAGAAAAAGAGATGGATAGGTCTTATAGGTTCATTGACAATTACAAGCTATAGGTTCCTACAGGTCCTTTTCATTGACAGTGAGCACATGCTACAGGTTCTTTGAGGCTCATTCATTGATAGTGAGCAGATTCATTGGCAATGAGTAGGTTCATTGACAATGAGGAATGTGATGAAGGTTCATTGATAGTAAGGAATGTGATGATAGTGCATTCACTTTTGATTCGGTGCATTGGTGTTCAAGCAGGTTGAATTATGTGGCAGGTTTGATATCAATGCCAAAGGGGGAGTTTGTTGACCCCTTTGACATTGATTTTAGTGTTGATGTCAAGTCAAGACATTATGTTTGTTATATTACAATGAGCATTATGACAGATTACTATCTGACAGTGAACAATCTCTTTGTAGTGATCATTGGAAGGTATTCTCAGGTCTTTGGCTAGTGCTATTTGATTATTTTTCATATGGTCAATGGATGGTTTTCTGGACAAGTCTTGTTATTTGATACTTTATGTATCTTATTCTGAATTAGGTGGTAATGTCTCATATGTTTTGTATTTAATAAGAGATTGATACCTTATCATTGTTTTATGATAGAATATTGATGGCTTGTTAATGCAAAACTATAAGTCATTAATAGTCTACTGCTTATGAGGTATATAGATGTCAAGTAATGAGAACTTGAGGATAATTGTTTTCCACCTTAGGGCATTTGGATATTATCATTACAATGGCAAATACCAAGGTTTTAATTTATGGCCAAAGCATATGTGGTATCATTACTATGAAAAGTGATTACATTTTTTTTTTGATTTTATGCATGAGTTTGCAATACTCATAACTAGTATGCGATTATGAGCTTGATATCGTATAAAAAGGTGTTGGCATTCTTGATTAAGTAATCATTTTCTAGGAGACAATGACATTATGAACACAAGGTCATAATCCTGGTCAACATTTTCATTGAGTGAAAAAAAGACATTATCATTTTTTTGTGGCACGAATGTTAGTCGACAACATCATTGTGGAATATTCAGCACGGGTCTTATGACATATAAAAAGTCTTTTTACTTTGTTGCCCTAATTTGTAACTTTGAAATAGTTCGTGGGCATTTGAGTTTTTGGTTTCTTTATGAAACCCTAGCTACAATTGAGCTAGGGCACAACCACCATGGTGTTCTTGAGTTGACTGTGGACTCTTAGTGGTAACTTGGACTTTGCACTAGATTGTGGAACATGGAAGTTGAATGCACTCCGTAAAACTAGTAATCTTGTTTCAATTGTTGAAGTGAAAAGCAGTTGTTTCTAGTTGTCAATATTGGAAAAGATGAATTTTCTTTCATGGACAACATATAGGCTAATTATGCTCTATTTTGAAACCTTTTTCTTTCCATAGCAGTTGAAAATGATTAGTTTTCAGTTTCAGTTAAAAAGATAGTTATTGGTCTACAATTTTGTGTTTTTGAAATATCAATTTTGGGAGCACCTTAAATAGGGTATTATTTTTCTGAAAAAAGGTTCTGAAAAGCAAAAAAATACAGAAGATATTGTGGTCTGTTGTTTTGTCAAATATGGGGGTTCTTTTGTTCTAAAAACTAGTTTATGAGACAATTGTATAATTCGAAGTTGCAAAGGGCATTTTCTCTTTCTGTCATTCTGATTGACATTTGCAAGTATCGTTTGAATTTTTTTTTTGTGCAACTTGCACCGAGTTTATTGTAATTCTTATATGTAAAAAAATTGGAACATTATTGAAAAAATAGTCTTTGTATGAATATGTCTTATATCTGCTAGGCTTCTGACAGTGAAGTCTATGAGGTATAGAATATGCTTCTATAGAACTAAGATGTGCTTCAAACAAACAAAGTAACCCTCTGTAATCATTTTTTAAATTGTGAAGTTGTTGAAGGTCTTGTCAGTGAGACATATTGACCTCTTTGTGCATATTAGTGAGATTTGAAATTATATTTGCCAGTGAGGCATTCTATGCCAATCAGGCTATTGTATTCAAACTTTTTATCATAAGTAAGTGAGGCAATTTTGTGAGTGATTTTTATTGCCCAAGAGGGTTTTACACTCAGGAAAATAATGGTGTCAATGTTGGTCAGTGATTTCTCTATCGTGTGTTGCAAACATGTCTAGTGTTAATCGCTGTGTTTATGTTTGAACTATTTCAAATCATATATGTCTGTATTTATCAGTGGATGTTCAAATTTAATTTAAAATTTAATCTAGCCACAAGCATTGATTCACCCCCCTACCCCCCCCCCCCCCGTCAATGTTTTCTATACTCCAACATTGTGTACAACCTCTTATTCACTTGTTAATGCATATCTATTATAAACAAACCCTTCACTTTGGGTTAAAAGTGTGTCATCCTTTGTCAAGAATCCCTTTTTCCTAACAATAGGGGGAATGTATGAATTCTTGTTCTCCTTCTTTTCTTTTGGTCAATGATGTTATTTTTGTTCAAAAATATCCTCTTAGAGGTAGATGTCTTTTGAGAAAATATCTCTAGCTCCCTCCTAAGAATTCCCTTTACACTTGTTGCAAGATATATCTTTTACAACTATCTTTTCCTTTCTTATAAGAGTTGTAGACACATATATTTATCTATTAATTAAATAAATATTTAATATTTATTTTAATGTACTAATATTCCTCTATTAATTAAATTCACTTTTAATTAATTCATTTAAAATCCCACCCCACTTGCATTTTCCTACAACTGCAAGTTGCACAAATAAATAGATTTTATTTCTAAATAAAATCCTATTTTCTCTCACCCACCAAATCCACTTGCATACCTAACCCTTAGAATTTTCTAACCCCTTCTAATTAGCCTAATCCCCCTCTCTAATCATTTGCACATCCCTTAAGAAAGGTCACTTCCCAAAACAACTCAAAAGTCTTCAATAACCATTAAAGGCTTTGTGTCTCCAACAAGCTAACATCTAAATTCTTCTAAAACCATTAAAGGCTCTTACATGACCATAAATGGTTAACTCAAACTCAACCTTTAGTTAGAGACTTTCTCTTTAACTCAACCATCCTTTAACTCATGGTCTCTTCAAACATTCATTGCTTTGACCATGGTTATCCCTTTTACTCTTGCACAAGAGTTTATCCCTTGGATAATAGATTTATCCAATAACCTAACCCACTCGAGGTTATACTCATGTCTCCTTAGGTATTAAATGCTCCTTCTGTCTCCTCTCAAACCATCTCATGTTGACACTTGTCATCATGGGATTGGGTTGAAAGCCATCACATGGATCCTAAACCCATCAATCTTGACACTTCACAAGCTCACTCAATCTTAGCCATCCAATCAACATTTTTCCCTATAAAAGGACCTCATTCCTCAAGCAAAAAAGAGGCATTAGAGAGCATTAGAGCATTGTTATTATAGTGGAATTTACATAGACATTAGGAGCTTTTTCATAGCAACCCTTTTACACTTGCATATCATTTATTTATCATCTACAACCATCTTTAATCTCCATATGGCATCCATGGATAGTGCTAAAAGCTGAGAGTTACACTCATTTGGGACTTGGAGAGGGGAGAAACAAGGAAGAAGCATCAAAAGGCATCATGGAAGCATCTTAGGGAGATTTCTCTTCCTTCTCCTCTTTTATCTTGCTTTACTTACATGCTTTTAATCTTTCTTGATATGTTTGGAATGGTTTTAGTTCTTTGTCTTGGTTTTATGGTTGGAAACTAACATTTGAACTTTGTTTTTGCCTTGTCCCCATTTTCTCAACATCATTTGGTGAACCCGAAGTAAAACAAAGACTAAGAAGTTAAAACTTTTTAACTAACCATTTTGAATTTGTAGATTTTCACGCACAGGTCACGCTTTAGCGATTTCGTCTCGCGAAATGGTGCTTTTATCTTTGATTTTGCACTTGGTTTTTAATTTCATAGTAGTGCTTTTGTTCAATTTAGCACCTTAGTTGTCTCTTATAGTGCTTTTGATTTAATTTAGCATTTCTGTTGTTTGTTGTAGCGCTTTTGCACTGTTATTGCGCTTTCATTGAAAGTTATAGCGCCTTTGTATAATGCTAGTGCTTTTGTTTTCCCTCAGATTAACGCTTTTGTATTGGGTAGAGAGCTAATTTTTGTAAGAAAAATGAAGTTTTAGGCTTGTCAAGCCCATCGTTTTGCCTAACTTTTTGAGTGGATTTTGCAGGTCTAACAGTTTGTTGCAAGTTTTGGAAGGAGTTAGTTTAAAAGCATTTTAATTTATTTGGTTTAAAACAAGTCTTTCTTGTTTTTTCAACAAAGGGATAAAATGAACTTCATTGTCTTTTGTTGCACTTAAAACACAACTCAACTTTCCATTTGATGCATATAAATAGAATTTCATCTTTCTTGTTTTTCACAAAGGGATAAAAAGAACTTCACATTTTCTATTTGGTGCATAAAAAAAGAACTCCAATCTTTCTTGTTTTTCAACAAAGGGATAAAATAAACTCCATTGTCTTTTGGTGCAACTAAAACAAACTCAACTTTTCATTTGGTGCATAAAAAGAACCTCACATTTACCTTTTTGCTACAAAGGCTACATGACTTTATTTTTGTTGACCAGGTTTGCTTTCCAAACGTTTGTCAAGTGTGAAAATCATTTGATATCTTGGTTAAAAAGAACACCATGGTTGTTGGAGCAACATCTCCAAGTAGCAAAATAGATCATATTGCAATGAAAGGTTAAAAAAGAACAAGTGTCTTTTGTCTTTGGCACGCTTGTGAAAATTTGTAGAGTGGTCCCAATTCTAACACACACTATCCTCTCCCTTGGCTCTTGTGGTCATAGGTGCAAGAGAAAAGTGTTAGTAACACTCTAAATTTTTTCTATTTTTAAAGAGAGGCCTTCCAAGAGACACATTACTCTTGGGACGACCTTGAGCGGTAAATTCTTCGAGCCGCTATAGAAATCAGGTGAGAGCGAAAGCTGTAGCCTTGGGTGTAGATGTTCCTACACTGTATCTTGTCGAAAGGACATATGGGCCCCACCTTGAGTTACAAGGCTCTTAAGTGAGTCACTGTAAAATGAACTTACATCTAAAGAAATCAAACATTACTAGACACCTCTTATTTTAGAAGCCCACCCGATCTATTGATTAAGGATGTTTGTGATAAGTTCAGTGCAAGAGCATAGATGGTTTTGCTCCCAATATACTCACCATACATATTTCTTTGAGTAGAAATAAGGCTTTTTGAAAGGATACTTGTAGCTTGATGAAAGTGGTGACTCCCCCATCATGGGGACCACGTATTTGTTATGCTCGCGCAAGACTTAGTATATCACATCCTTACCTGCTATGACGAAATACATAAGGTATGTAGTACCAAAGTCGAAGAAATATCAAGCAGTGGGCTAAAAATATTGCAACTGGCCATTACCTTAGGGATAAAAATTCTTTGAGTTGTCTTCATCTTGTTTCATACCAGTGAAAATTTGGGCCGACTTTAGACCTATAAACATACACGCATTATCAGGGTCAAAAAGTTCATGAATGGGTTGATTTAGACCCACACCTTTTAAGCCATTTTTGAAAAGGCAAGAATATAAGCTTATGTGCTTGATGTGTTTTCTTGTCCAAGGAATCCACCATTTAAACCAAGCTACACCCCAACAACAATCTCAACAAAACAACTTCACACATTCTTGCAAAAAGCTACCCATGCTTCGTGTTTGGAAATCTCTCAAATACGTAAAAAAGTCAATTTATAGAAAAACCAAAAAGAAGCAAAGTGAAAAGAAAACCCAAAAGAGAATAAGTTTCTTATACAAAAACCATAAGTTGTTGTTGAAACATCGCACTTTCATCCATTGATATCATGATTTTAGTCTGTTAGGAACCGAGAAGGACACCTAAGAGAGGGGGGGGGTGAATCACTTGTGAACCAATTGTTAATAAATTACAACCCAAAACCAATTAATCCAACTTGAAACTTAGTGCCGGTAAAATGAACTTTGGTTGCTGGTAAAATAGATTAACTATTATAGTAGTACCGGTTTAACTTAATGCATGAAATAAAAAGAGAAACAATATCCACAACACATGACACAAAGATTTTGATGTGGAAAATTTGTAAGGGGAAAAACCACGGTGGGAAACCTTACCCACAATTAGATGATACTACTGCAAATATACAAATGGGGTCTGCACATGGAGAAAGGCCAACCGCCTAGAGCTCACTGCTCGATCATAATATAGGAGTCACACTGACTACAATTGGATGGTTAAATCCAATAACAATGTACTGCTTCAATATAGCATTTGCAATTCTGGATTTAGTACCAGTTTAAGCTCTGAACATGAGTGTCAAACACCTTCATAACCTTTCCTTCAACCTTCAGATAATGTCTACGTGATTCACACAAGGATCTGCTTATTTTTGCTCTTCAATATTCACACACACTCATACCATATCTGATCTTCAATAAGATCTTACAATTATATATACAAAACCTAAGACCAAATGTTAAGGTCGGTGCACTAAAGATATTACAATTAAATCAATTCAAATAAGTCTAGATGCGATACAATATGTCGGCTCAATAAATTTACACATTACCCAATCAATAAACCATTTCCAAGACGTGTCATGCTGATCTGGAATAGATATCATTTATCGGTCCATAACCTAGACCTATCTGCCGGTAAAGGCAATTATGTCAAACCGATTAGACCAATAAGCAAAACACCAAATCCAAACATCCAATCCATGTCTTCAACATAACCAAATGATCTCCAGATGATAACAAGTTATCATCACTTCCAGTGAACAATATATCGTGCTGGTGAACATATACTGGTGACTGTGCATAAGCCACTAACCATGCCGGTGAACACAATGTGTCGGTGCAACAATAAGGCAATATAACTAGAGTGCGAAATCAACAATGTAGACCTCCAAGAACATAAGTGTTGACATCAATGATAAAAACAATGCAACACATGACGAAGTCATCCATAGTACCAACAATCTCCCCCTTTGGCATTGATGGAAACACTAGATGGAAAAACATCTAAGTGCCAAAACCAAAATGCCAAAACCAACAATCTCCTAAAATAGATCAATACCAAAAATCAAAACCAAAATACATCTCTCCAAGAGAATGTTCATCTCTTCCCAAAGTACAAAGTTTCCATAGATATCTCTCCCCCTTTGACATCAAATGACAAAGCAGTTAAGAGTCAAAAATTAGAACATAAAATACAATTGACTACTCCCCTTGAGAAGTAGCTCTCCTTCATCAAAGCCGAAAAAAGATTTTTCTATGAGTCCCTGCCGGATTGATGCCAATCTACAACATCATTCAAGTCTTTGTCGATGGGGAAATTACCCCAAGATTCTCTCTGAGATATTCAAATGTTTCCTTAGGCAAAGACTTTGTAAAAATATCTGCAATTTGCGCTTTAGTATTCACATAAACCAATCTCACTTCATTTGCTTCAACATTCTCTTTCATAAAATTGTACTTAATAGAAACATGCTTTGTCTTAGAGTGAAATACCAAATTCTTTGATATATCAATTGCTACTGAATTATCACAATGAATAATTATTGGTTCTTTGCATTTTACCTTGAAATCCTTCAACATTTGCTCGATCCATAATACTTGAGTGTAATTAGTTGCTGCTGCAACATATTCTGATTCTGCTGTTGATAATGATGTATAAGTCTGCTTCTTGCTGATCCATGAAATCAATCTTCTGCCAAGAAAGAATGCACCGCCAGTGGTACTATTTCTGTCATCTACATCTCCTGCCCAATTTGAATCTGTATATGCACTTAACTCAAAATTTTCATCCTTACGATACCATAAACCAAGATTTGTTGTGCCTTGTAGGTACCAGAAAATCCTTTTTACTGCTGATTCATGATTTTCTTTAGGATTGCTTTGAAATATTCAAACAATACATACTGCATTCATTATATCAGGTCTGGTTTGTGTCAAATATAGTAATCCTCCAATAATATATTTGTACCTTGTCAGATTAATAAGAGCTATATCATCCTTTAATGTCAATTTATCAGTTGTAGTCATAGGAGTACTTACCGGTTTGGAGTTTTCCATACCAAATTTCTTTGAAAGTTCCTTCAAGTACTTTGTTTGACATATGAATATACCATTATCTGTTTGTGAAATCTGCAAACCTAGAATTTTTTTTATCTCTCCAATCATGGATATTTCAAATTCTTTTTGCATCTGGTTAGCAAAGTCTTTACATAATCCTTCTTCACCTCCAAAAATGATATCATCCACAAATACTTCAATAACCAAAATATCATCATTGGTAACTTTGTAATACAAATTGCTGTCAGCATTACCTTTTGTGTAACCAAGCTTTAAAAGATATTTATCCAGTCTAGCATACCAAGCTCTGAGAGCTTGCTTCGATCCATATAAAGCTTTTCTTAACCTACAAACCATATCCTTATCATGTGTGAAAGAAAATCTATCAGGCTGTTCAATGTAAACTTCCTCCTCAAGATCTCCATTCAAAAATGCACATTTTACATCCATCTGATAAACTTTATAGTTCTTATGAGTTGCAAATGCAAGAAATAGTTTAACTGCCTCAATTCTAGTTATCGGTGTAAAGGTTTCATTAAAATCAATTCCTTCTTTCTGTGAATAACCTTTACAAACTAATCTTGCTTTGTTCCTGATTACTTCACCATCCTCATTAAGTTTATTTCTATATACCCATTTAGTTCCAATTAAATTTTTGTCTTTAGGCGGGGGAACTAATGTCCAAGTATTATTCTTTTCAATCTATTCTGAATCTTCTTCCATTGCTTTTATCCAATGTTTATCTTGACATGCTTCAACAATTGATGCTGGTTCAACTTGAGAAATTAAACATACCTCTTCATTTGCCTATCTTCCTCTAGTCATAACACCTTGATTTTTATTTCCAATTATCTGATTCTGTAAATGATTCACTCTTACATACCCGAGTTTATCCAGATTTACATTCACATGTTGCTGTTGTTTAGTCACAGTTGAGTTTTCTGATGATGCCGGTGTGACTAGTTCTTCATTATGTACGAGTGCAATCTGTGCCGGTTCATTTATAATCATTTCAACTGCTGGTTCTACAGATCTTGATTCTCCTCTAAAATGTTCATCTATCGTCACATTAGTACTCTCAATGATTTTCTGTAGTCTTTTATTATAACATCTATATGCCTTTCTTGTAGATGAATAACCAAGAAATATACCTTCATCACTTCTAGGATCAAATTTGCTAGTATACTCATCTATCCTAATATATCATTTGCTTCCAAAAATTCTGAAGTATTTAAGAGTAGGAGTATGACCAAACCATAGTTCATAAGGGGTCTTACTGGTTTCACCTTTGATGTGAACTCTATTGGAAGTATAAACCGTTGTATTCACTGCTTCTCTCCAGTACACATTAATTAGATTTTCCTCCATCATCATGGTTCTTGTTGCATCCATAATAGTTTTATTCTTCCTTTCCACAACTCCATTCTGCTGGGGTGTCCGGGGTGTTGATAGTTGTCTTTTGATTCCATTCACTTCACAAAATGCATTAAATTCTCTAGATGTAAATTCTCCTCCTCGATCAGATCTTAAACATTTGATTTTCTTGTTGGTTTCATTCTCTACCATTGCCTTGTATATCTTGAATTTCTTAAAAGCTTCCGATTTCTCCCTGAGAAAAGTAACCCAACACATTCTAGAATAATCATCAATTATTAGCATAAAGTATCTATATACTTGAAGACTTCTTGTTCTTGCTGGACCACATAAATCAGTATGAATTAAATCAACAATATTATTGGATTTCTTAGAAATACTTTTAAATTTTGTTCTAACTTGCTTTCCCATTTGACATTCCTTACATACCAGATTATGAGGTTTCACAATCTTAGGCAAATCCGTTACTACCTTAGTTGAATTGATCTTTACAATGCAAACAAAATTCACATGATAGAGTCTCTTACGCCATAACCAACTTTCATCAATGTGTGCAATCAAACATGTCTTATCATTGGTATTCAAATGAAAGATATTACCTTTAGTTTGATTATCGGTTGCAATCTCCAATCCAATATTTTGGATTTTCCATTCTTGAATTGTAACTGAAATCCTTTTTCCACTAACTAACCAACACTCAAAAGATTATGCTTTAAATCTTCTACATAATAAACATTGTCAATATTGTGCTTACCATGCAAAGATATAGTACCTCTTCCTTTGATTAAACAAGCTTTATCATCTCCAAATCTTACTAGACCTCCATGAATTTCCTGTAATGATAAGAATTTTCTTTTATCACCAGTCATATGATGTGAGCATCCACTATCTATGATCCATTCATCCTTTTCTTCAATTTTTGCTGCTAGTGCCTTCTCTACTGGTTTGACAATAGGTGCTGGTTGATCTTCCTTTATTGCAACAAATTCCCATCCACTATCTAGTGGATCTTCATCTGAATCATCTGTGACACCTTCATCTGCATAGTAACATGACTTATCTCTATTTTTCTTAAATCTATATCTCTGATATTCAGGGTTAGGCTTATATGTTTTTTTGCTTCCTCCCTTAGTCTTGCATGTCTATCAGGACACGTAGACACTATGTGACCAACTTTATTGCAATTGAAACATTTGAAAGGTGCTTTACCTTCATACTTACTTCCTACTAGACCTTTAGGCATCTTCCTTGCAAATAGTGCTTCAAGTTCTTCATTTTATCTTCTCATATCTTCAAGTTCTTTTGCATAAAGTGCTTTCCAATCAGTTTTATTAGATGATGATGATGATGATGATGCCGATGATGATTCTTTGAAAGCTAAATCACTTTTGACTGTAGCAATAGGACCAAACTCTTCAAGCTCAAATGCAAATTTTTTTCCAACCAAAGAATCTCTAGAAACTGATGTATTAGACATTGTTCTCAACTCATTAATAGCAGTCACTTTCATTTTGTAAGCCGGTGGCAAATCTCTTAAAACTTTAGAAATAATTTCATCTTCACTTAAAGATCCTCCACAACATTGTATTCCTAAAACCATTTCATTTACTCTTTCCATAAATGCAGAAATTCTTTCATCTTCTTCCATTTTTAAATTTTCATACCTGACTTGGTAACATTCCACTTTTGCAATTTTGATAGTGGTATCTCCTTCATTCAATGTTTTCAGTTTATCCCAAATAGCTTTAGCAGTAGATCTGTCTGATAATCCCATGATTTGCTGATCTAATAATGTGCTCAGAAGTGCTTCTCTTGCTTTGCAATCATTCTCCAAGTCCTTAGCCAATGTTGCTGGATGAGGTTGATTCAGAGTAGGACCAACATAGCCATTCTTAGTAAGATCCCATATATCTCTTCCAATGCAGTTCATATGTGTTTCCATTATGATCTTCCATATACCATAGTTAGTTCCATCAAGTTTAGGATTGTGCTTCCTGAAAATATTTGTTGCCATAGGATCTTCTCAAGCTGTTAGGCTTCTGCAAAAAGAGGACTATGCTCTGATACCAATTGTTAGGAATCAAGAAGGACAACTGAGAGGGGGGGGAATTAGTTGTGAACCAATTGTTAATAATTACAACCCAAAACCAATTAATCCAACTTGAAACTTAGTGCCGGTAAAATAGATTAACTGTTATAGCATTACCAGTTTAACTTAATGCATGAAACAAAAAGAGAAAAAATATCCACAACACATAACACAAAGATTTTGACGTCGAAACCCTATAAAAGAAAAAACCATGGTGGGAAACCTTACCCACAATCAGATGATACTACTGCAGATAGTAAGTGTATACAAATGGGGTCTGCACATGCAGAAAGGCCAACCACCTAGAGCTCACTACTCAATCACAAAATAGGAGTCACACTGACTACAATTGGATGGTTAAATCAAATAACAATGTATTGCTTCAATATAACATTTGCAATGTTGGATTTAGTACCAGTTTAAGCTTTGAACATGAGTGTCAAACACCTTCATAACCTTTCCTTCAACCTTCAGATAATGTCTGTGTGATTCACACAAGGATCTGCTTATTTTCGCTCTTTAATATTCGCACACACTCATACCATATCCGATCTTCAATAAGATCTTACAATTATATATACATGTTGGTGTAAATAAATATTCATTATGGATATTATTACACTTTACTTAAGTTAACTTAGGATAATGCATCTCTTCGTAGTTTGTATTTGATACACTTAGGGAAGTGTGCACATACAGATATAGCTTGTAGGAGAAATTCCACCTTTTGTGGTCTTATTTTGCTGTTACACTCCACATTCGCTGGGTCATCCACCTCTTGTGGAATATTATATTATTTCTCCTACTTACCCCTAATATTTCTTACCTACCCTTGTTTCTCATTGAGACACATGTCATGATTGTGTGCTCGTACATCCATATGGCCTTGCCTATATAAGCATGCCTATATTCATTGTATTGGTTAATCCAGTTGATCATTTGCATATTGATAAGAATACAGTTTGTTCTTGTCATTCTTTTGTCTCTCTTTTATACTTTTCATTGTACCCTTGATCTTGGTAAAATCTCACATGGTATTAGAGCCATTGGGGCTTCATTGATTGGTTTTTGGAGACATTTTGGAAGGCTGCTATTTTCAGATCTGAGGGACAAGCATTTTTTGGAGGCATCTTAGAGCGTTTTTGACCTGACCATAGCGTTTGGGAGGCCATTTCCATAAAAATCGACTATAAACTCAATCAGTTTTGGCGAAAATTGACTTTTGGGGGTGGAGGAATTTTTTGCTAATGATGGGGTTTTTTGTTTAAAAATTAAAAAAAAAGAAAATTCGAAAAAGGGGTTTTTTTGTTTAAAAAAAAAAAAGAAAAAAAAATTATTATTTTTGGGGGTCCATAGACCCCCCACTGCACCACCGTACTTCTCTGCAGGTTGTAGGTTGCGCAGTAACACCCGTATCGGTCCTGCCACCGCCTTCTAGTGGCCCCTGCACCGCCTTCTAGCGGCTCCTGCAACTCTCCGCCCAGGCACGTTCATGCCTCTCGCCACCGCCTGTTCGCAGCAGCTCGAGCTGCAGCCTCCAGTAGCCCATGCCGCCGCCCATGCAGGCAACTCCGGCCTTGCACACCACCGCTGTGCCTGCAAAAACTCTGACCCCAACCACCGACTCTGCTCCCCTGAGACCATCGACTCTGACAGTTTTTTGCCAATTTTTGGCTGCTGCCGGCAGATCTCCGGCAATCACCGCCAGTTTTCCAGTGACTGTAGAAACCACCCGCCAACAGTGCCACGCAGGAGCCCAGTCACCTGCCTCGTCAGCAGCGCAACCTAGTTAGTGCCACCCAAATTTTTTGCACAGTCAGCTGCCACGTAAGCACCCAGTCAGCCTAGTTTAGGGTGCGACGACCATTTTGACTATCATACAGCCGTCAAATTTAGCATAGTGTTTTGGTGACATCAGCATTTTTTGGAAATTTTTAGACCCCTCTCTGTTGAGCAGTTTGGATTTGGCTAATGTTTCATGCTCTTTGCAATGGTGTGGTTATTTTCTGATTTTGGTGCACAATTTTTTTGGAATTTTTGGATTCTCTCAACTGTACCTGTCCAATCCTCAATTCTGCAACTTCAAAGGCCTCGTTTGAGCTCATACAACCTCCTTTTCAGGTGCCGTTTTTTTGAAAGTGCATGTTTTTTCGTCTACTTTCATAACTATGATCAGATTTCAGAGATTTTGAGTGGAAATTATACTTTCAGATATTGGTCTTATTTGGCCTATTTGGTACTTGTAAATTGCTTGGATCTTAGTTTAGATCTCTTGCACTATTAGTTTGAGTCTCTTTTGGCCTTATTGAGGCAGTTGTAAAATTGAAATTTTGCAAGTGGCCCATTGTACACACACTAAGTATAAAGTGCCAAATCATCAATTTTGGGGGGGTGTCTTGTGTGATTGTGCTTCTCTTTCCTTGTGCTCTTTCATTTTTTGTTGCAATGAGTCCTCATCAATTTCCACCTTTAACTCCACATAAAAATGCATAATGGAAAATTAAAGTATGGAGCAAATTAATGGAAAAAGGTCTCACGCATTACATAGATGGAACTATAGCAACACCACCTGATCCTAAGGCTGATCCTAATGCTCAGTTAGAATGGCTCACTAAGAATTGCATGGCTCTTGGAACTTTGTGTAAGTATGTATCAGATGACCTCATCTTTCATATTGAGAAGTGTACTATACAATCAAAGATGCTTGGGATATGTTTCAGAAATTGTATGCTCAAGTTGATGAAATCAGAGGTTACACAATTGGCAATGAGCTCACCAACTTGGATCCCAAGAGTTTTGATACAATCCAAGATTATGTCACCAAAGAAAATGAGCTAAGAGCAAAGCTTAAGGATTGTGGAATTGACAAAAAGGATGCTCAGTTGATATTCAACTTGTTGGACAAGCTTGCACCAGAATATGTAGCATTTGTGTCTAGCTTCCAAACTCATTGTTTGATAGTGGGGAGTTCCTATGTCATGCCTTCATTTGATGCTTTCACAGAAATGTTGATATTGGAACAATCTAAGTTGTTGAACATGGGGCTTCTCAAGTCTTCAAAGTCCAAGGCTTTGGTGGCTAATCAAGGGAATCAAGGAGGTCAAGGCAAAGATTCCAACAACAAGAAGAATCAATCTAAGTCAAAGCACAACAGGAAAAATGGCACTCATCCTCTCCATCACAGGGTGATTTTTCATCCTCCTCTAAGAAGGGGACACTACCTAAGAGGGATAAACCAACTTGTGCATATTGCAAGAAGTATGGTCATGATGAGCATTGATGCCACACCAAGCAAGTTGATGAGTTAACTAATCTTCTTAAGAAAAACAACATCAACTTGCCATCCACCTACACAAAGAAGGATTCATTGCCTTCCTCTTCCTCACATTCTAAGGGAAAAGGGCAAGCATTTGTGGCTACAACAGGTTCTTCATAGCAGTGGATACTTGACTCGGGTGCCTCTTATCACATGGGTTCTACAAAGGAGTAGTTTTCTTCATTGGAGCCATCTAAGGTACCTCACATTTGCATAGGTCATGATACACAATTAGAGGTTGAAGGGAAAGGTTCAATTGAATGGATGATGGAACATTTGAGAATGTTCTTTATGTTCCTAACTTGTCTACCAACCTTCTCTCTATCTACCAAATCACTCACTATGGGAATGGAAAAAAGGTTGAGTTTACACTTGATTTAGTTGTGGTAAAGGAACTTGATGATGATGCCTTAGTAGCAGTGGGATAAGTCAATGACAACTCAAGGCTTTATTCATTCTCCCACTTTGTGACAAGTTCTCCTTCTAGGGCCTTGCTTACTCATTCAATTTCAGATAGTAAGCTATGGCATGAGCGGTTTGGTGACCTCAACTACCGCTATCTTCAGCAGCTCGGCATGAAAGACATGGTCACAGGTCTACCTTGAATTAGTTTTTCAGAGGGTGTATGTTCAGGTTGTTCCATGGGCAAGCATCCCAAGGAGAAGTTTGATAAGGGGAAGGCTTGGAGAGCTTTGGAAGTTCTTCAACTTGTTCACAATGATGTGGCAAGTCCATTTCCAACACCTTCATTGATGACTACTCCCGCTTCACTTGGGTCTACTTTCTCATTTATAAGAGTGAAGTATTTGACAGATTTCAGGACTTCAAGACTCGTGTGGAGAAGCAAGCTGGGAAAGTGGTCAAGATTCTTCATACAGATAATGGAAGGGAATATGTGAACAAGAGACTTAAGGATTTTTGTACATTTGAGGGGATTGATCTTCAACATTCTGTTGCATACACTCCACAACAGAACGATGTTGCAGAACGCAAGGATAGAACTCCCAAAGAAATGGCTAGCTGTATGATACATGCACATTCTCTTGATCTCACCTTTTGGGCAGATGTTATCAGTTGTGCCACACACATCCAGAATCGGGTTCCTCACAAAGCTTTGCAAGATATTACTCCTTTTGAGGCTTGGGCTGGTAGGAAATCAATTGTGAGACATTTCAGAGTCTTTGGGTGTCCAGCATGGGATCCCATACCTCCGTAGAAACACAAGGGATTGGAACCTCAGAGTCGGCCTTGCATATTTGTTGGATATCCTGAGGGTGTTAAGGCATATAGATTGATGGATCCTGAGACACATGAGGTGTTTATTGAGAGGAGTGTTCACTTTGAGGAAAGCTTTCCTAACTTAGCCTCTCTACCTCCTCCACCTTCCTCCATTGTGGATATTGATGCTAGTGATTCATATGATGAGACTCCTTCAACTCCAACTCATAGGGTTACACCTCTACAGGGTCCACTTGCAGTTGAGGAGCCTCGTTCTCCACCTCCACCTAGACATCATTGGGCTTGACAGACACTTGAGTCTGTGGGTTCTCTTGTTGGGGATCCTTCAACGGAGGACTCGATCACAACATCAGGATCTTCCACATGCATTCATTGCTACCACTTCTAATCCACAGACATTTCAGGAAGCATCAGGGGTTCTTGAGTGGGACCAAGCTATGGAGGAAGAGTATAGTTCCTTGATGAGGAACAACACATGGGATTTAGTCCATCTCCCTAAGGGGAGAAAGATGGTTCGATGTAAGTGGATATATCGAACCAAGTTTGCAATAGATGGTAGTGTGGATAAGTATAAGACTTGACTTGTAGTGAAAGGTTTCTCTCATGTTCCAGGTGTTGACTATACTAAGACCTTTGCACCCATAGCCAAGATGAACTCCATTCACTTGACGTTTGCTATTGCTGCAGCTCATGGTTGGGATGTACATCAGATGGATGTGAAGAGTGCTTTTCTTCATGGGGATCTTGATGAGGAGATTTATATGGAACAACCACAAGGTTTCATCCAGGATACTTCCTTGGTTTTTTAGACTAAGGAAATCTCTCTATGGCCTCAAGTAGTCCCCCAGGACTTGGTACGCCAAGATGGATTCCTTTCATCTCTTAGCAGGGTTCACCAGGTGTCATTCCGATCCGAATGTCTACCTTTTGCGATAGGATGACTCTCACTTGATACTTGTGCTCTATGTTGATTATTTGATCATTATAGGGAGCACCACATCCATCATTAGCAATTTCAAATCTGCTTTGCATGACAGATTTGCTATGACTGACTTGGGTCTTTTGCACTACTTTCTCGGGATAGAGATTTCACAGTCATCTTCTGGGATTACATTATCACAACCCAAGTATGCTCTTGATCTATTTGCACACTTTCTTATGGCTGATTGTAAGCCTGCATTGACTCCCTTTCTTTTAGGAGTCAAGCTTGAGGCTCAGTGTTCTTCTCCACTAGTTGATGCCACATTGTATTGTCAGCTTGTGGGTAGTCTCATCTACTTGACTCACACACACCCTGATATTTCATTTGTGGTTGGCATGGTTTCCCGCTTCATGCAGGAAGCACATGAGCTTCATTGGAAAGTCGCCAAACACATCCTTCATTACATCTAGGGTACACATCACTATGGTATTCACTATACAACAAGCACAACACTTCACTTGGTTGGTTATACAGACTCCGATTGGGTTGGCAATCTTGATGATCGTAAGTCTACTTTCGGTTATAGTTTTCACCTTGGTTCAGGCCCCATTTGTTGGCATAGAATGAAGCAGCATGCTATTTCTTGAGTATCAAGGAGCTGTTAATGCAATGACTGAGACCATTTGGCTTCAACAAATTCTCACAGAGTTTGGGTTCACCACTCCACGATCGATAGTTCTACATTAGGACAATCAGAGTGCTATTGCAATCTTGAAGAGCCCGATCCAACACCAGCAAACCAAACACATCGAGATCCATATGCACTATATCCAAGAGCTGATTCACGAGTAGGTCCTTGATTTGTAGTATTGTCCTACAACGGAGCAGGTTGTAGACATATTTACCAACCTTTCACTGAGAGTAAGTTCCAATAGTTGTGAGCTCTCTTGGGGGTGCAGGATGTGTCCTTAGTAGGGGGGTCAGCTGACTTCTCCTTCCTCTCTTATGGCATCAACTCAATACATTTACACATTATCCAATCAATAAACCATTTCCAAGACGTGTCGTGCTGATCTGGAATAGATATCATGTACCGGTCCATAACCTAGACCCATCTGCTGGTAAAGGCAATTATGTCAACCTGATTAGACCAATAAGAAAAACACCAAATCCAAACATCCAATCCATGTCTTCGACATAACCAAATGATCTCTAGATGATAACAAGTTATCATCACTGTCGGTGAACAATATATCCTCCTGGTGAACATATATCAGTGACTGTGCATGAGCCACTAACCATGCTGGTGAACACAATGTGCTGGTGCAACAATAAGCCAAAATCAACAATGTAGACCTCCAAAAAGATAAGTTTTGACATCAATGACAAAATCAATGCAACACATGATGACTTTGAATTAGAACCACTTGCATCACAATCTTTCTTTCAAAGAAGGGCTCTACCATATCGTCACAATCATGGTCAACACATTCCTCCATCATACATTTCACAACCCACAATCCATAATACCAACATAGTCACGGTTTTATTGATGACTTTGAATTAGAACCACTTGCATCACAGTCTTTCTTTCAAAGAAGGGCTCTATCATATCATCACAATCATGGTCAACACATTCCTCCATCATACATTCCACAACCCACAATCACTTATTAGAGATTCCTAGGTTCACATAATCCTCCTACATTTTCTTCCATCTTTCTCACTTCAAAATCATTTCCAAAATCAATCATCAAATTCATAGTCCCTTAATAGAAATTCCAAGGTTCACACTCTTTCTAAACACATAAAAAATCCATTTAACTCTCAAAACAAAGAGGTCTTGTCCTTAGCCCTTTCGGATATTGCTTATCATACCAACAAAATTACTTTCTAGTGTGTCTCTACATCTAAGATCAATCATCCTAAAAGACATTACTAAACATCTAGATAGGTTTAAACTAGTCCACGAGTGCATCCTCTCATTACTAGATAGCTTGTGTTTGTAACAACATAAACCTTGCTACACCTCATCTCACAATTGTTAAGACATCAAATGAGAAATGCTAAAGAGGACTGTGTTGATACCCAACCTTTAGTGTAGGAGATCAAACATCCACATACACTTCAACTCATCATCATCATCATAAAATCTTGGAACTATAAGAAGGGATCACACATCCACCTTTTCATTCATCTCATTCTCAACCACACACTTTTTCACCCACAAATGCATGCTTCAAACATGGCTAGGACTAGGTCTCAGAGTCATTGACAAACTCAAAAAGAAATACGGGAAGAAGAAGAAGCAAACGTTAATCGCTTTTCCAAAAGAGGAGACCCAGATACCCCTACACAAGCACAAATAGAAGACACACTTAGTAACCCCATATTTAACGGACTTTTTGAAGAAATTCTCAAGGGAAGTGTTGATGCCCATTTTCTAAAACTTGCTCAAGAAGGAGCCAATCTTCCTACTAATTTTGACGTATCACAACTTAAGGATATACCATAAAAAGACCAACATAGCCATTGACAAGAACAAAATCATGTTGCAAGGGAGGCAAGGAATACACATAACTATGATGATAACTATCAACATGACAACATCCCCCCTCATCTTACAGAAATGGATATGTTAAGACAATAGATGCAAGACCTCACCCAACAAGTGCACTCAGGAAGGACATAAAAGGAATATGCTCTCAAAGATATCTATCCATATACATTTGATAGAAACATATGCATGCCTCCTTTCCCACGCACCTTTGAAACCCCAAAATTTTATAAATACAAAGGAAAGGGAGACCCTAGAGATCATGTGCAAGAATTTTTCTCCACTTCCTTAGAGGTTGCATATGAGGACACATATTTAATGCACCTCTTTCCGTAAAGTTTGGGAAGCTCAACCATGAAATGGTTCTCATGCCTATCCAGTGGGATCAGGACCTATGAGGATCTCATACAATTTTTTTTTCACTCATCATGTGCATAACATAGAACGGGATGTCTCCATGGCTGATCTATGGAATACAAAAAAAAAGAATGGTGAGTTACTCTCAATATTCTGACAAAGATTGAGACACCTTTCTAGTAGACGTTCATTTCCCATTCCCGAAGAGCAATTAGTTGAAATTTTTATTTCAAACTTAAATGAGGAAATGGAATTTTACTTAGACATAAAATGTTTCGACAATTTCAAAGACGTCATCGCTCAAGGACTTAAAATAGAGAAATCCCTTATCAAAAAGGGACTTGTCAAAATATACAATGACAATAAGGATGGTCCAAGACCAACCTACAATAGTAACAAACCAAAGTTTTGGGCTAAGAACAAAAACATTGTTAATGATGGTGTTGTGAACACACGAATTGTCAAAATCGCCCAACCCCTACTACCAATCAAGATAATCCTCAAACCAATCTAGGAAATCAATCTTCAAACACACAACAAGGGGAACCTAAAAATAGGTACCCGACCTACAAACCCAATCGCACCTACACACCCTTGGGAGAATCTCTTGAAAAGATTTTATGCCAACTCATCTCTTCTGATCTTATCACATTACCTAAAACATCACACTATGAACCACAAGTAAAACCTTCCTGGTGGAGAGATAATGATCATTGTGAATTTCATAAAGGAATAGGGCACAAAACAAACAACTGTCATCGATTAAAGGATATCGTTCAAGATCTCATTGATCGAGATGACATAGAAGTGGATGGTCACAATGCAAAAGCTTCCAATATTGATCATACCATGCTAAAAAATCCACTCCCATCATATGAGAAAGGAGGTCCCTCCCATGAAGGTAAGAATCAAGATAACATGACAAATTATACATGCGCAACCTAGACCTATACTGTCAATAATCTTTATGATGCCAATGAACAAGTTGTTGCCATTACCATCCAAGGCAAGGATCCCGCATGTAATGTTGTTACCCGCCATAGCAAGCTTGTCTTACCAGGTGCACCATCGAGAGTGACATATGTGCCCAAACATTATAACCTTGTGGACCAATTAGATAAGATGCCAGAACTTATCTCCATACTAGAGCTTTTGCATATATCAACCTCATATAAAACCATCTTAGATCAAGCTCTCCAAGAAGTGTCAGTTCCACCTGACCTCAATACATATCAATTTCAAGCCATGGTTGGTAGTCTCAAATCATCACCATGTCTCACTTTTGTAGAGAATGATGATGGATCCTTTCAACAACTACATAACGCCCCTCTCCACATTGAGGGATTCATACATAAACATAGAATCAAGCGAGTCTTGATTGACAATGGAGCTGGCCTTAATATTTGCACATTACAGTTAATCACAACACTGGGATATGCAGTAGATGCCAAAAAGCGGATCACCATCAAGGCCTATGATGATGCAGAACACTCCTCTAAAGGGTGTGTCACTCTACCAGTCAAGATAGGACCCTTGGTGAAGAATGTGGTTTGTCAAGTACTAGACCTTCCTCTTCCATACAATATCCTATTAGGTAGACCATGGATTCATGCCATGCAAGCAGTACCATCTACTTACTATCAATGCATCAAGTTTCCATATAACGGAGTAGAGATTACTATCCTTGGTGATGCCAACCCATTCACTTTTTGCAACCATATAACACATCAACCTGATATTACAGTCCCTAGTAATAGAGAAGCCACTGCCTCATCATCTTACATTCACCCAAAAAACCTCACCAATCCACGATCCCTACACCCAAACAAGAAAAGCTGAAAATGAAAGTACAAGATGAAGGCCCATGAGAGTATAATATTAGTCAGCTTTTCTATGTTGGCCAACTACCCCTCTCACCTAGGACTTATGGAAAACCACAACAGTCACTCAAACCACTTGTTTCATCCCATACTACTACACTTGATGGATTCATTACATGCAAATCATAGGAACAAGAAACTATTGATGAAGATTTGGCAGGATGGATCTACAAAGACCCTTTCGACACAACTAGACAACATGTCAGGATCCCAACAAAAAGGTATGGTAAAGGTTTTATCCTAATGCAAAAGATGGGCTATGATGACCATAGTGCATTGGGATTCCATAAGCAAGGTGTACGAGAGCCATTGCAACCATTGTTACAACCACGAGATACAACTGGACTTAGATTCAACCCTAGTTCAGGCAACTCTTTTAAGCTCAGGATTCCAACCAAACATAAGAGGAGCACTTCTAAGATCATCCCTTCTAGAAGAAGGACACTGTCTATTGCAAATCAACCTACCAAGTCTAAATTTTCAAGTTACAAAAACACTTCTCAATTTACAGTAAGTAAGAAAAGGAGTTATGTTGCCTAGCAAACTATCACTCCAGGGATAGGACTCTTGTCTACTTCAGACACCCAAGCAACATCAATAACCCCATCAGATAAAACCCCTGCAACAAATATCGACAAATCTTTCACATCAGGAGAGATCCCTATAACATATAGTGACAGAGTTCTATGGAGTGATTCCAAGATAGATTCACATGAATACAAGTGGGATTCTTCATTTTTACAATCATCTGACAGGGACACTTTTGAGGTTAATAAAGGTGAAGGAGATGCATTTATTAAAACCTTTTGGGACCCAGTTGATGAGGATAGTTCAACAATAGATAGGTCACCTCCTGAGCCTGATTATGAAGAGGATAGTACTAACGATGACCTTGGTTCCTCCATATTTACCATAACCGACGCATCCTATGAACTTAACCTAATCGATGAGGCAATGCCAATTATTCACCCCGAACTCATTGAGTGGAACTTGCAAGATCCTCCACACCTTGACACCTTCCAAAACAATGACGCGATCATAGACTTTCTTGAATAATGGGATGACATACCAAGCAGGGATCACAAAGATGGGTATGCTATTGAACTTAACAATGCAACTTACTTTGGAGAAAATGCCAAACCATTCAGTCACAAAAATATTAAAATCAAAACAGGATCCTCAAGTGAAAACCACACTGTGGCACTTGCGGAAACAAAAAGAGTAAAATCAAAGGATGTATCTAATGGTGAAAACCTCTCCGAGGCGCCTGAGGAAGGAAGGTTTGACATTCTCCCCTTTAGCACTAATCATGAGAGATCATCTATTCTCATAGAAGAAACAAAGGAGATCAATTTGGGGGCACCTAAAAATTCATACATATTACATCTAGTAGAATCACTGACTCTAGTAGAAGATCTTGATTTTATAGAGTTCTTTCACAAGAAATAAATCAATTTTGCATGGTCCTATGCATACATGCCATGACTTGATCCAGAACTAGTAATGCATAACTTAATAGAGGCGGAAGGAGCGAAACCAGTAAAACACAATCTTAGAAAGATGCATCCTTAGATTGCACTATTAGTAAAAGCTGAACTTAAAAAGCTATTAGATGTGGGTTTCATAAGACCCATTGACTATGTGGAATGGATCTCCAACCTGGTACCAGTGGAAAAACCAACTGGGGGCATCCGTATCTATACAAATTTTAGAGATCTAAACAAAGCATGTCCTAAGGAAGACTTCCCTCTTCCAAACATTGATATGATCGTGGACCTCACAATAAGACACGCAATGCTATCACTCATGGATGAATTTTCAAGATACAACTAGATAAAGATTGCTCTAGAGGATCAACACAAAATAAATTTTACATGCCCATGGGGTACATACTATTGGAATGTAATGCCATTTGGTCTCAAGAATGCTGGCGCCACATGTCAAAGGGCAATGACTACTATCTTCCATGATATGATGCATACATTGATGGAAGACTATGTGGATGATTTACTAGCTAAATCATTAACTAGAGAGGGTCACCCTGCTGTGCTAGGTAAAATCTTCAACATATTGGAGCAATATAATGTACGCCTAAATCCAAAGAAGGGTGTCTTTGGGGTAATCTTTGGAAAGCTCCTAGGATACATCATCTCATACAAAGGAATTGAGGTTGATCCTGTAAAGGTCAAAGCAATTATGGAAATGCCACCTCCTAGGAACATCAGCCAATTAAGAACATTACAAGGAAGGCTACAATCAATTCGGCGGTTGATTGCACAATTGGCTGACAAATATCATCCCTTCACATATTTTCTTCACAAGAATATTTGTTTCAATGGGAAAAGAATTGCCAGCAAGCATTCCAATAGCTAAAGGAATACCTAATGAAACCACCATTACTGACGCCACCATCTCCAAATAGGACCTTATTGTTATACATATCAGCTACAACTACGACCTTAGGCATCTTACTAGCATAACATAATGCATAAGGTAACGAATGTGTAGTATACTACATTTCCAGAACATTGGTAGGCTATGAACTCAATTATACCCCTATTGAATGAGCTTGTCTAGCAGTAATTTTGGTAGCCACCAAATTGAGGCACTACATGTTGACACATAAGATACAACTGATTGCCAAGATAGATCCACTCAAGTATCTACTCAGTAAAGCAACACTAACCGATCATTTGGTAAAGTGGGTTATGCTCCTCAGTGAATTTGACATAGAATATATAGAACACAAAGACATCAAAGGACAAGTCATTGAAAATTAGCTAGCTAAAGCACCGCTTACAGACGTCCATCCTCTTATTTCCAATTTTCCAGATGAGGATATTTTCATAGTTATTCCAACACCACCATGGAAGCTATATTTCAAAGGGTCTTACACTAGACATGGTTCGAGAACATGCATTCTTTTTATCACTCCTCAAGGTGATAGCATACCCAAATAATAAAGGCTCACAACAAAGTATGAGGCTTTGATCACAGGACTCTGCATGGCCATCTAATGGAATTTGAAAGAACTACAAGTATATGGTGATTCCTAGTCAGTCATACGACAAGTCAATGATGACTACCAAACTAAGGATGATAAGCTCATGCCTTACAAGAAAATGGTTGATAAATTCAAGGAATTATTCATAGCTATCACTTTTGAGTAGATTCCTTGAGACTAGAATAAAGCTGCAGATGTAATGGCTACAATAGCCTCTCTCCTTGATCTTCCACAAAACTCCACATGCTACGAGTTAATAGTTGAACAACTTTGGATCCCCGCTTATAATATCTCAGAATCCGAGATGGTCTATCAACTCATTAGTCTTGATTCCCCATGGTATGGTAAATTTTATGCCTATTTACGTGATCAAATCCTCCCCCTAACCAATCAAACAACCAATGAAAAACCTTCATACGTCAATCCTCTTGATACACAATCATTGCTGAAACCCTATATTGATGAGTTCTCGATGGTACTCTCCTCCGATGTCTAGAGAAAGGTGAGGTGACCACAACTTTAGAAGAAGTACATGAAGGTTTCTGTGGAGCTCATTCAAGTGGCCCTTCATTGGCTAAAAAGATCATGCAGACATGATACTATTGGCCCTCTATGGAAAAAGACTCCTACTACTTTGTCAAAAAGTGCAAGAAGTGCCAAGTTCACAGAGATCTAATACATGCCCCAGTGCAAGAATTGCAACCTATCACAACACCATGGCCCTTTTATCAATGGGGACTTGACCTTGTGGGTAAAATCCATCCATCTTCATCCAATGGTCATAAATTTATCATTACCACCACAGAGCACTTCACAAAGTGGATCAAAGTCATTCCACTCACCCAGTCACCGACAAGCAGATCACCTCATTCATCCTCAATTACATCATCTTTCGGTATGGTGTACCCATGTCCATCATCATAGATAATAGGCTCCCTTTCAAAAATCAAGATGCCTGTGAACTCTATGAGAAGTTTCATATCCAACACCGTTTTTCCATCCCATATTACCCACAAGGAAATGGTCAAGAAGAAGCATCAAATAAGAATATATTGAGGATCCTCAAAAGGACAGTCAATGATGCTGGCCGTGATTGGCACATTCATTTTAATCTGGCACTATGGGCATAGCGAACTAGCATTAAAACCCTACAGGCGCAACCCCCTACTCTCTTGTTTATGGAGTAGAAGCCATCTTGCCTATTGAGGTGGAATTACCATCTCTACGGGTCTCCTTGCATAAGTTGCCTACAACCACCTTAAAACATATCAACAAAGCATGAGCAAAAGCTATAAACATAGGGTCAGACCTCACACTTTTGAGGTAGGAGATCTTGTTCTAAGAGAAAATCCTCGCAATCAACCAAAGAGAGAATGAATGCAATTGGTTGGGTCCATGTGTCATCACTGCCATCTTTGGGTCTTGGGAATATCAGTTAGCAACTTCAGAAGGAAAACCCCTAGCAGATCCAATCAACAACTTGCATCTCAAAAAGTTCCACACATAAGTTGTGTAGAGCGTCAGGCTCATCAAAATTCAGAAAACACCAAAAATATTCAGAATAAGTCCTGAAAAAAGTACAAAAAAATTAAAAAATCAAGAAAATAGTAAAGAAAAATCATTCGTCCAAATGGTGAAAACCACTCCAGTGGCTCCTTGGGTAAGTACGGTGATAAAAACTTGGTAAACATGCGCCATTCATAAAGGCTACAACTCCATTATATCTTAGACTTGTTGCGATCACATCCATTGTCTCCATTCATCCATCATTTATATCATGACTTGTTATTGATCTACAATCAGGTTTATTACTTCATATGCCCCACATCATGCTTTCATACCGACATCTAACTAGGGGCAATGTTCTTAAACCTACTGATGGGAGTGGATTCTCCACGCTTGTGATTCATTGAGTTGCTCATACAAAACATCATAAAATAATACCAAAAACATTCATAAAATCTCAGAAAATTACCAAAAACAGTTGCAAAATCTCCTAAAGAAAACACAAAAACATTCACTACATTAAAAAATCCAAAAACATGACAAAAACATAAAAATCAATCAAAAACATTGCAAAACAAATTGTTCCTTGTACATACACATCACAACAGACACAAAAAATAATATTTTGAAATTCCTTAAACGATGACAACCTATCAAATCAACCAACAAATCACACATCTGCACACAACCATCTTCACAAGGATGCATTCTTCCTTACAACAAGACATGGTTCCATTTTTCTTTGACAAGAAAATTTTGTTTGGTTGATAAACACTTGGTCAAATTTTTTGCATTTATATCAAGTTCCTATGCTACTCCAGGATGTCCACAAGTGATTAGAGTAGCCGGGATGGTTCTTGATATCTTTTTCTTTGTTCGTTGTCTATGGATTGTTCCAATGAAGTTCTGGGGCATGCGCTAATGGTGTCTACATGAGAAGTTCACTACACTACGAAATCCTATGCAAAAAATACACAGTCATGGATCACTATAGCTTACTAACTACAACGTATAACTTGACCATTTGTATATGAACCAGAATGGAGGGGAACTTTCCTTGTCCGCGATGTTTGTTTACAGGTGAAGCACTCAACCTTGGTTTCTGATACCTTGGCCAAGATTGGTACTACCATGCTCAATGAGGAAATAAAGCATTATGAATAAGCCATGGATTGCCAATTTCATCTCATCTATATATATTGCATTCCATTGCATATCACCCATTCATTTGTCCATTCATCCATTTTACAAATCTGTTGTCAACATGCAATTAATTCGGGTTTCTATGAGAAAGATCAACATATAAGCCTTATCTTGGGTACAATCATGATGAAGTTTTCTGATACATCATCTCACATCTCCATTCCATATTTGCATTTTCCAACCAACTTGGCATTTATATATCATGTAGGAATGACATTGTCATTTACTTGCATTTCATTCATTAAGTGCATTCATTTTATTCATTAAGTGCATTCATTCCTTATTTAGCTGCGTTTTATTCATTAAGTGCATTCATTCCTTCATTTAGTTGCATTTCATTCATTAAGTGCATTCATTTATTCATTTAAGTGCATTCATTCCTTCATTTAGTTGCATTTCATTCATTAAGTGCATTCATTTATTCATTTAAGTGCATTCATGAATTCGTTTAGTTTAATTTAAATGCCTTAATTCACATTCAATCAGGTAATATCACTTCATTCATTAAGTGCATTCATTAGATTCATTAAGTACATTTAAAAACACATAGTTTACTCATGTCGTCCATATCATTATCTCATCATTTCAACATATAAAGCATTATCCATCAAATATCATTATTCATTATCTCATCTCATCATTTAGCACAAACCACCATCATTTCATCACATAGACATTATACATCTATTAACCTGCATCCACGTATTAGCAAAATCACTAACATCATCACATAAACATCATACATTTATTAACCTGCATTCACATGTTAACAAATCATTAACATCATCACATAAACATCATACATCTATTAACTTGTATCCACATGTTAGCAAATCATCCACATGATCCATATAGCAAATCATCCATATCATACATATAGAAATCATATCATCAACATGTAAATCTAGAAAGAAAACACATCAAGCACATACATCTAGACATAAATCATATCATCATCATGCATAAAGAAATCATGTCATCACATAAATGCATATCATATCATCGCCACAAAACTGAGATCTCCTCATATGTTGCATCAATAATAAAGAACACATGTATCAGAATACAATGATGTCCAAAATATCAGCTACCAAGAGCCATCGAAGTATCATTATAATAACAATGTAACAATGCAAAAAAATACCTCAAATGCCACTCTGGCTAGATGTTGTGGCTCCACCCCCCCACCACACTCACCATCTCGCTAAGGACCCATCACACCACCACCGCTCTGACCCCTCTGAGACTGCTTTGATCTTGCCCGCTGCATCTGGGAGTAGCTCATCGCTTGTTGATTACTTGACAAAACCTTCTGATATAATCCCCACGAGTAGTCAATCTATGCCCTTGCTCATCATATCTCCCTCATCATCTCCCCAATCGGGCCCTGTCCCTGTACTCCCTCCAAAACTTGAACTCTATCATGTAGCTCCCACACTCTATCCACCACATCATCTCTCTCTCTCTCTCAATCAACTCGGCCCCCATGCAAAAAGATGGACATCCCTGGCTACAATCTCTGCATCTCTATCCACCGGTTGTGCCTCTAACTCTTGAATGTGCACATCGACAACCGTCAGGCAATTCTGTAGCCGTACTATCACCACATCTCGTAGGTCCCCCTCACCTCCACCTACGGCTTCCTATCCCATCTCCATAGCCACATCACCACCCTCTCCACCACCGACATCTCTCCCTCCTGCTCTTGTTTCTCCTTGTATCAGCGGACCCCGTGACAGTCGTAAGGGCTGCCCACCTATGCCTCTCCTCTGTAACCACCCTCCTCCACCTCCTCCTCCTCCACCTCCCCCTCCACCTCATCCACCTTCCCTACCATCTCCACCCCCTGACTAATCTCCTCCTCTTCCCCCGCCGCAGTGCTCTGTCATCCTTAAACAATGGCACTGGCTCTGCGGGATCTGAGATCTGTGGAATTAGATGAGCAGCTCAATACTGTGTATACTCATCTGTCACCCCTGCATCCGCGACCTCTGCTCGGTATGGCCATGGCCTCGCCTGTTGTGTCCAAAACTCTGCTATAGCTTGCTCGTGGGATAATACCGAACCCCATTGGAATCTCTCTCATACTACTCTGGCATACTCACTAGAACCCCAAGGTAAACCCTGTGTGCGCCCAAACTGTCTCATCACCCGCCCTGGAAAATGTCTCTCTACCACATACATTGTCCGTCTAATGAGGAACCGCCCCATGAACACATATAGCATCATGTCTGCATCACCCTCCCACTGCTGACAATCCTGGTAGGGGCCTCATATCACCATATCTAACTCATCCAATGCACACCGCCAATTTTCCAGCTTCCCCTGCTGGGGCTGAGTCATCATACCTCCATACATATGTACATAGGGCTGGTTAATCACCCTAAACCTCAGACATACTGGTCTCGATATCGACAAGTGCTCCCATGATGAGATATGAAGCAAGGTAATCCCTACTCCCATCAATGAAATCTCATGGTACACAACATCATGCAAATCCCTATATAAATGTGCAAGCACACATGGTCCCCATGCATATTGGGTGCCCTAGCTGACCATCCACTCAATCACTTGCCCCTATCCCACTGCAAGCCCGTGCGACCTTTGATCTAGGCATAGTAGCCCTCCCATGATGCTTGATACCACTACTCGTAATGGCTCATATAAGTCCGCTATGTCCTCCCACGGAACCGATCCATCAAACACCTCTAGATCTGGATACGGGAATACTCACCGTAGTGCCACCTCACCTAGCGTCTTGTCATAAGTACCAAGCTCGCAAATAATTAGGATATGCAGTATCCTCTAGATGTCCTCCAGTGTCATAGTCATCTCTCCCATCACTAAATGGAAAGAGCATGTCTCACTATGCCATTGCTCGACCAACGCTATCAGTAATCCGCGATTTGTCTGAATCACAAGTAGGTGCATCATATCATATAAACCTGCTGTGCATATATAGTCTATCTCCAGATTTGTCGACTAATCTCATAGGTGCTATGTGGCCGGATGCCTCTCACACATCTGTAAGACCCCTAGGTGATCCTCCTACAAAACCCCAAATCACACAAACATTGTCAATAATATTTTGTATGCAACATTGATTCTTACCTAGACTTCATCAGATGCTTTTTCAATTTTCAAAGTATCTAAGTCACATCAGGTAACTTGACTCACCACTGAACCTAGACTACCAACAAACATTTACATCACTTGCCTAGTCTCAATAGGTTCACTGAGTCTCGTAGGTCACTATTATGCATACAATAGCAAACATTGACATCAACTATCAACTTGACATTCAACTTGGGGCAACTGACACAAATCCTTCTACACCTACAGACAAACGCGCCACAACACAACCAATAGGGCTAACTCTACCTACGAAAGTGTTAAACCGATCAACAACACTATTTTAACCTACCAAAGTGCTCAAAAAAACAAAAGCACTACATTGTGCGACACATGCGCTATACTAAACTCGTTCACCCAAACCGACAAATACGCTAAAACTACCAAAACAATAGCGCTAGAACCACTCTACAAAAGGCTATATTGGTGATAACGCTAAAACTACTACACAAAAGCGCCATTTCGACACAGATGCGCTAATTTAGACAACAAAAGCACTAAAACAACATTTTAGCGCCTTTGTCATCCAAATTTTTCCCCTAGCTATTAAATGCAATAAATGATGTCACAAGGCAAAAGTCAGAATTACACTTATTGGGGGACTGTACTCAACTGGCTGCTGGTACCTCCACATGTGCTCCAATTGATGATCGACAATGGGAAACACCATTTTTCATTCTCCTAAACTGCTGCATAGGTCGTTGTTAGAGGCTCTGGATTGCTATGGACACGTGTACAAATGAGGACTATTTTACCCCTTCTCGCCTACATATAGCCTACTGCTGCCTCGCCTTGTGAACACCGTGACCCCTGGGTACTTCCGAGGCTTGCCATTTCTCCGTTTTACCCCCGTTTTCCTCCATTATTTCTCCATTTCCTCTAAATTCATCTACTCTACCATCCCCTAATTTCATTCTATTTTTTGAGAGATCGCCCAATTTTTTGAAATTTTTTGCCCATCTTTCGAGGGGGCATATCAACCCATAGAATGACCATTCTTGGGACATTTTTACCATGCCTATCTGTTGTTCTTTGAAACAATGCGATAAATCACATCGTCTCAAAGAGGGGCAAATTTAGACACATAAATTTGTCTATTAATTACATAAATATTTAATATTTATTTTAATGTACTAATATTCCTCTATTAATTAAATTCACACTTAATTAATTCATTCAGCCCCCATTTTGCTATTTTAATTAAATAAATTACATAAATTTATTTAAATTAAAAATCCCTATCTATAACCCAATTATTAAATTAATCTAATTTATTTAATTTCCCTCATTCCTCTCATTTAAATAAATTTAACATTTATTTAAAAACACAAATCAAATTCCCCTTTTTAAATAAATCAATATTTATTTAAAATCCCACCCCACTTGCATTTTCCTACAAATGCAAGTTGCACAAATAAATAGATTTTATTTCTAAATAAAATCCTATTTTCTCTCACCCACCAAATCCACTTGCATACCTAACCCTTCTTCTAGACTCTTTTAACCCCTTCTAATTAGCCTAATCCCCCTCTCTAATCATTTGCACATCCCTTAAGAAAGGTCACTTCTCAAAACAACTCAAAAGTCTTCAATAACCATTAAAGGCTTTGTGTCTCTAACAAGCTAACATCTAAAGTCTTCTAAACCAATAAAGGCTCTTACATGACCATAAATGGTTAACTCAAACTCAACCTTTGGTTAGAGACTTTCTCTCTAACTCAACCATGCTTTAACCCATGGGTCTCTTCAAGCATTCATTGCTTTGATCATGGTTATCCCTTTTACTCTTGCACAAGATTTTATCCCTTGGATAATAGATTTATCCAATAACCCAACCCACATGAGGTTACCCTCATGTCTCCTTAGGCATTAAATGCTCCTTTCCTCTCCTCTCAAGCCATCTCATGTTGACACTTTTCTTCATGGGATTGGATTGAAAGCCATCACATGGACCCTAAACCCATCAATCTTGTCCCTTCACAAGCTCACTGAATTTTAGCCATTCAATCAACATTTTCCCCTATAAAAGGACCTCATTCCTCAAGCAAAAAAGAGGCATTAGAGAGCATTAGAGCATTGTTATTATAGTGGAATTTACATAGACATTAGGAGCTTTCTCATAGAAACCCTTTTACATTTGCATAGCATTTGTTTATCATCTACAACCATCTTGAATCTCCATATGGCATCCATGGATATTGCTAAAAGCTAAGAGTTACACTCATTTGGGACTTGGAGAGGGGAGAAACAGGGCAGAAGCATCTTAGGGAGATTTCTCTTCCTTCTCCTCTTTTATCTTCCTTTACTTACATGCTTTTAATCTTTCTTGATATGTTTGGAATGGTTTTAGTTCTTTGTCTTGCTTTTATGGTTGGAAACTAACATTTGAACTTTGTTTTCACCTTGTCCCCATTTCCTCAACATCAAGAGTAATTCCTCTTTAGCTTGGATTTATGAACTTTGTTATCTAAAAGGACATCTCCTTGGTGTTGAAGGTGTGCATCCTTATTTCTAGCTTCCTTAAGACATCAACATAACTTTTTTTCAATAGTTGGGGGGGGGGGGGGGGCGGGTGGTGCATATTGCCCTTTTTGTACTATATTTTGCATGTCTTATACAAGGTGTTCATTTTTCGAAACCAGACCAACAAGTCTTATATGAGACGTTTCAAATCTGAAACCAGATGCAACCTTTTTATATGTCTTATATGAGGTGTTCATTCTCAAAACCAGACCGACAAGTCTTATACAAGATGCTTCATGCTCAAAGCTAGGTATATTTTGTTTTTATTTCATGTCTTATACAGGTTGTTGCATGCTCAAAACTAGACCAAAAAATATTATATGAGATGCTTAAATCCTGAAACTAGATGATATTTTAGCAAGATGAGTGGAAATAGCATAACACAACTTGCTAGACTATTCCGACTCTTCCTTCCTACAAGGATCACCTAGCATAACACAACTTGCTAGCCTGTGGAATCCATGTTCCTTCTTTCTCTCCCATGAACCCATAGCATAAAACACTTTGCTAATGATGGATCATGGTTTATTGTGCTTTCAATTGGTGCATGTTGTTGTTCTTTCTATAAATCCACTTGTGCTCTTGCAATAACATACCAAGAATGATATTAGCAGTTGAGACATTTTGATTATCGAGGTCTCTTCAACTAGGTGACTTGGAACTTTGTGTTTTAGTACTAACATTGTTTGATTTTGTGTATATTAGAAGGTTACTTGCATTGATTGATAGGATCCTATGCTTGGGGGATTGGTTATCCCTTAACATTGTCCTATACCTAGTTTGTCTTGCTCTTAGATGCTCTATTTCTTCATTTCTACTTTCCCGAGAGTATGACTGTAAGATCATACTTCGCTAAAGTGGGGGATAAATGTAGCATTGTAAATTGTACACCTTTATTAGTGTGTCCAATTTCACACTCTCCTAGTACCTGTTTATGGTGAAAATGGATACCATAATAACGATATTGAAAGGCTAAATGAATTCAACCACAAAACCCTAGCCTATCAACAACAAAGATCCACCATAACATATGAAGATTACCTAAGACAATGCAAATCAAACAAAATCACAAAGATTATACCATCACATGTCCAATAGGGTTTTGATCTCCATTCTTCCTATCTCCATTGATCTTGCTTGATATATTTGCTCTCAGATTTTATGTGCACAAGAGCTCAACAAAGAACAGAATGTGGTTGCAAGTAGGATCGTAGTGTAGTCAATTGCATAAAAGATGATTAGGGTTTGAGAATGAGGGAAGCATCTCCTTATATAGAAGATACAATATGAAATGGAGGGATAAGATTGAGAGGTGTAAAAGGAGGTCGGCTATGATTAGAGGGTAGGTAAAAAAAATAATAAAATAATGAAAGGGGTAGGTAGTGTATGAATTAAGAGATGAATGACGTGTCATGGGTAGAAAAGGTTAATGAATTAATTAAATAAATAAAGATTCATTTAATTAATAGAAGAAATGAGATCAATTAAATAAATAAGATATTTATTTGATTTAGGAAAAGGATAATTTAAATAAATAAATGTATTTATTTAAATGAGAAATAAGGTTAGAAGAGGATAAATGAATTAATTAAATAAATAAGAATTTATTTAATTAATAGAAGAACTAAGCTTAGATAATTAAATAAATAAAAATATTTATTTAATTAGACATGACAATTTTAGGTGTCTATATTTTGCCCCTCTTTGAGACAATGCGGCTTGTCGTGTTGTTTCAAAGAAGATAATATGAATTGATACAAAGTTGCCCCAAGATGGGAATGATATGCCCCCTTGAGAGATTGGATGAAAATGTGTCTGAAAAAATTGCAGACAATCTCTCGATAAGAAGGAACAACTAGAATGGACTGACCGGATAAAGTGACAGAGTCACGGGATTATGAAGATTGACTCGGGAAATGAGGGCTAGGGGTAGTCTATAAGATAGACCACGAGGGAAATACATCCTCATTGTCATCTACACATCCACAAGAGCAGAGTGCAGAGCGAAAATAGAGAAGCAGCAGTCAGCAGCGATGGCCTTCGTTCACAGATTCGACCGCGTTCGCCGATTCCAGAGGCCAGTAGAGGCAGGAGAGCCGGTAAGTACCACCAAACCTCCTCATACTTCAATGCATTTATTGTTGTCATTAATGCATGGTAGATAGGGAAATAAATGCACTTAGAATAGGGTCCAAAAAAATGTCTAAAACATCTAGGCGTGTCTGCGTTGGTGCCAGGCGCGTTTGTGCTTGCGAGGCGCGTCTGTGTTTGTGCCAGGCGCGTCTATGATGGAAACTGCGTCTGTGCCAAATGCAGCCGCATTTGTGAGGTGTAGGCGCGTCTGTGCCAAGAAGGCACGTCTGTGCCAAGAAGGCACGTCTGTGTTTTTCAGGCGCGTTTGTGTTTTTCAGGGGTGTCTGTGCAGTCTTTAAGCGCGTTTATGTCAGGTAAGTGCATTTGTGTCCAAAAAATGTGAATTTGTGTCTTCTAGGTCAAATCGGCAGTTCTGTGATGAACATACGCTGTCGATTGGATAAGCTGCTGAGAGGATACACTCAAGCAGGTCCTCTAGGGAAGACTAGAATAGATCAAGGCACTTTGTGATGAACAGTGAGTACCAAGATATAGTACTTTGTGATGAACAGGGAGTACTAAAATATGAGCAACACTTTGTGATGAATAGGGAGTGCAAATGTGAGTAACACTTTGTGATGAACAGGGAGTGCCACACACGTAGTACTTTGTGATGAACAGGGAGTACCACTAGGATAGAAGCAACACTTTGTGGTGAACAGTGAGTGTCACTAGGATAGAATGCCATGTGCATTTAGATAAAGAGTAGCATTTTGTGATAAACAGTGAATGCCACTATGACTGACATGATTGATTTGCTTGACTGCAGGAGTATTTGCCGATGCTGGAGTCACGAGAGAGATTCCCATCGACTCAGAGATTGCGACCTGAGCTGACAGCCGAGGAGCGAGCTGCTATCGAGGATATGGGATTGAGACATGTTTTGTATGTGCCTGAGTTTTTGGCGAACATGGGACTATTGACTGCGCTGGCGGAGAGATGGCACTCCGAGACTTGTACATTTCATTTGCTGATGGGGGAGATGACAGTCACCCTCGAGGATGTATATAGGATCTTGAGGATACCGATCGATGGGGAGCTAATCCCATACTATCGAGATGGAGACAGGGAGGCCCTAAGACGAGTGTTCTAGCACCCAGGACTGGAGATGAGGGTAGGACATGTGGCTTGAGATACGATGATAGCTACAGGGCTAGCGCTGCCAGTAGTTATAGGAGGAGCGATCAGTGGGTTCCTGTGTCCAGATAGGGCGACACAGGGGTTGGCTGTAGGCTGGGGAGGAGCATTGGAGACATTGGTGACACAACACACCAAATATGCCTGGGGACCATGTGTGCTGGCACACCTGTACTATGAGCTGCATCGGTTTGTATACGATGGATCAGTGGGATTAGGCTATGGGGTGACATTGTTGTAGGTGTGGGCTTATGAGCATTTGCCAGTGACGAGGCCGATACACTTCAGAGGCAGAGGTCATGGACGTAGTTTTGTGCACTTATATGACATGATCACATCACAACCACGGATTGGTAGGTTAGAGCACTGGCGGCAGGTGATTGATGACATCGATATGGTCATATGGAGACCATACCTAGGATGCGAGTAGTGGGAGGATGATGCGATTGAGCTTCCCTACACCTTTCGGAGTAGGTACCTGATTGGGTGGACGTCCTATGTGCTGGAGAGGTAGCTAGTGGACAGGGTTGGTAGGCAGTTCGACATGATTTAGCGGATGCCACGGGGCTCAGGCATGTATGCACAGACTGTGAGAGATTAGGCATAGTTTGGACCCCTGTTATCATATGATCAGGCTGTTACATAGCTGGTAGAGATGATGCCCCTACCCTAGGACATGTGGCCAAAGATTGAGGATGCCGACATGGATGCCGAGTACACAACATATTGGGCGAAGCATCCATTTCCATGCCTGACGGATCTGGGAGAGCCATTAGATGGAGATGGTGGTGGAGATGATGATGATGGTGGAGGTGATGGGGGTAGAGGTCAACGGAGGAGGAGGGGAGTAGTTGGAGAGAGGAGGGTTGCACCGCGGAGGGAGGGTGGAGAGGAGAGGCAGGCTCGGGTGGTGAAGGGTCATGGTGGATTGCCTCTACAGGTGTCAGTAGCACGACGTCCCAGATAGGTGTAGATATAGGGACATGGATAGATACAGGGACAGGTACTAGTATAGGCACTAGTATAGGTACCAGTACAGGCACAGGCACAGGGGCAGGCACCCATACAGGGGGAGTCACAGGGGGCTGATGCAGAGGAGGATGAGCTGATGGAGCTGAGGGAGATCTACCAGGGACAGACAAATGAGATCTAGGAGTTGGAGAGGGAGAGGGATAGGCTTAGGAGGCGGCTCTGAGATACTGAGCGGGAGCGAGACTAGGCCATTTGGCACTACACAGAGGCTGAGACAACACTGAGGGCTGGGAGATAGGAAGTAGAGGATATAGGGGCCAGTTATGCCTATGTCCTACGGGCAGGGGAGGAGATTTCCTACTGGCGGGATCTCTATTATGGTGCAGTGCCAGTGGATCAGTGGGCGAGGAGCTTCCATAGACCATCGCAGACAGCGACAGCTACAGGAGGGAGCCGGAGGAGACAGACATCTAGTGGTGGGGTTATGGGTCCTCCACCACCACCAGATAGAGGGGACAGGAGGGATGATCCTGGGGTGGGTCCTTCAGGGGCTCAGATTCCATCGAGGCCAGGCGGCTCTGAGGGAGGGAGTTCATCATAGCCATAGAGGGCTCCCTATGTATCAATATTGTACCATTTTTGTATGATGATGTAGACACCTGCGGGTGCTTTGTAGCCATATGATTTTTTTGACATCATTGTATCATGACACTTTATATATATATATGAGATGATTCATCTTTGCGGCAGCTATATGCATGTGTACCTATATGATGAGATGTTCTTATGTGATGTTTGTTTTATGTTATGGATGCAAATATGTATATGATGCAATGCAGTATTTTTGTTCGTTTATGTTGTATATGTGTATGCATGATGTAAATGTGAATGTATGAAGTGCAAATGAGTTTGATAATGCAAATAACTATTTACATGATGAGAATATAAAATGTTCTAACATGTGTTGTGTGCAGGCTGTGATGCAATTGTGATATCTATATGTATGTATGAAATGCTTAATATGTGGTAATGCAGGTGCAACTACATGAAATGCAAATGTTTTTGGTGTGTCATTATACTCAGTCATCTGATAGCAGGCTACGTGGACTCGAGAAGGACGATGGAAGTCAATCAAGAAAGGGGGATGAAAGATAGAAGATATGAAAGTGAAAGAGCTTCTTGTGCATTATCATCATTGAAATTTATTATGGAAAAATAGGTTATGACAATCGAGGCATATATTCAACCCAGAAAGTCATTGTACCCATTTGCATGGAGATAAGACAGTCACAAACAAAGAATGCCCCAGTTCATATTAGACTCACAGTGTCCTCATATCCTTGGACAAGTCATAGCATTACTAAGAGACAATCCACAGACAGCAAATACAAATAGGTGACGATACCCCTTCCTCGCCTTTCAAGTCAGTGACATCCTGGAGATAGAATCTCTAGTCAGAGACATCTTGGAAAAGCTAAAAGACATGTCACCAAAAAGATGAAATCAAAAGAAAACCAAGACTCGACACCAACATCCACTGTAGTCCTCAAGTTTAGTGTCTCTTGTCACTTGTATAAGTCTTATTTGATTGTGGTCACAATGTTTACTTTCACAAAAAGGATAGATAGCACTGAACCATATGTTGTCTGAGTCTGTTGAAAGATTTGATTTTGTTGAAGCCCATTGTTGCTATTGTGTCTCATCTGAAACTGACTGAATCCATGAAACTGATACTTTATTGCGGAGAAGATGAAACTTTATTGCGGATCTGTGATGCAAATGTTGCTTTATTGCGGATTGTGCGCGGATAGACTGAAGGAAGCTGGAAGAAACTGTACTCCTCGAAACGTGTGATGTGCTCAGTTCCACACCCATCACTAGACGTAGGATTTGCCTTAGCCACAGATAGGAGCTAGTTTATTATGGATGGAAAGGGAGGTGAAAAGGGAGGTTTATCATGAATGGTGAACCAATCTTGGGTAGATCAATAACAAGCCATGATTGGAATGGGTAAATTTATTATGGATGAATTGGTCGTGAGTGTGTGCAAAGTGAAGTGATGAAAGTGAATCCTGAAGGAGGGAGGAACAATGTCTCTACGCATGGCGCTGGTGACCCAGTTTTCACCATGGTACTTGCCAAGGGCGCCACCGAAGTGGTTTTCACCGTTGGACGAAATTATTTCTCTTTACTTTTTTTGATTTTTCAATGTTTTTTGTGTCACAAGGCGCCTGTTTGCCAGGTTTTCACCAAGTAACAATTTTTTTGTTTTATAATTTTTTTTATATTTTTGAATTTTTTTTTTGATTTTTTTGTATTTTTTGAAATTAGGATACTCTGAGGAGCTATGTGTAGAACCTGCAAAGGTGCATGCTATTGATAGGATCCTCCAAAGGTTCACCTTCTGTAGTTGAGAGCTGATATGCCCCAGATCCATATGCTGTTGTAATGATGTAAGGACCAAGCCAATTTGGTTCGAACTTGCCCTTCTTCTCTTTGTCTTGCTAATTTTTGGGGTTTTCTGTGAGAACCAAATCACCTACCTCAAATGTGCGAGGCTTGACCTTGTGATTGCAGTTGTGACTCATTCATTGTTGGTAAGCTTTGAGATGATTAAAAGCAGTTTGTCTTCATTCATCCAGTAGTTCCAACTCTTGTAAGCGAGAGACCCTATAGTCTTCATCACTGATGATGTTTTGCAAAGAGACCCATAAAGAGGGTAGCTCAACCTCAATAGGCAAGATGGCTTCAGCGCCATAGACAAGTGAATAGGGTGTAGCTCCTGTGGTGTGCGGACACTTGTGCGGTAGGCCCAAAGTGTAGGATTAGGTTGGATATGCCAATTACGGCCAACATCGTCGACTGTCTTCTTTAGGATTTTAAGGATTGTTTTATTAGATGCCTCAACTTGGCCATTACCTTGGGGGTAATATGGTGTGGAGAAACGATGGGAAATATGGAAGTGATTATAGAGTTCATGAACATCCTGATTTTTGAAGGGATGCCCGTTATCAGTGATAATGGAAATAGGAATACCGTATCGACAAATGATATAGTTGAGGATGAACGTAGCAATCTGTTTTCCAGTGACTTGTGTGAGAGGAACGACTTCAATCCATTTTGTAAAATACTTTGTGGCAGTGATAATGAATTTGTGACCATTGGAAGAAGGAGGGTGAATCTTGCCTATGAGATCGAGTCCCCATTGACAAAAGGGCCAAGGAGATGCAATGGGTTGAAGTTCTTGTGTTGGTGCATGTATGAGGTCTCCATGAATTTGACATTGCTTACATTTCTTGACAAACTGATATGAGTCTTTTTCCATATTGGGCCTATAATATCTAGTCCTGATGAGTTTCTTGGCTAAGGTAGGACCACTAGCATGAGGACCACATATCCCTTCATGTACTTCACGTAACGCAATCTGAGCTTCGTCACTTTCTAAACATCTAAGAAGAGTGCCATCTAGACCTCACCGGTATAGGATATCAGCTAAAATGACATATTGAGAGGATTGGCGAATGAAAGTGTGACGTTGGTTATTTGATAGATCAGGAGGTAGGATATTGTCACGAAGGTATGTGAAGATGGCACCATATAACTGGGACTCAGGACCTACGACACATATCGTCTCAGTAGGCATAATCTCATATGAAGGAACCAAAAGGTTATCCACCAAGAACTCATAGCGGGCCTCGTTTGGAGGTAGATCAATCAGTGAAGCAATTGTAGCCATGGCATCTACAGCGCGATTCTGCTCTCTTGGTATCTACTCAAAGTCTATTTTTGTGAAGTGTTGTTTTAGGTCATCCACCATTTGTTTATAAGGCATTAATTTTTCATCTTTTGTTTGGTAATCATCAGTTGCTTGACGGATGACAAGTTGAGAGTCCCCAAAAACACGAAGTTCCTAGATCTTCCACTGAACTGCAATTCGTAATCCTGTTGTTAATGCCTCATATTCCGCTATATTGTTAGTGCAAGGAAATGATAAGCGGTATGATTTTGGTATAAAATCCCCTTGAGGAGTTATAAAGAGGATGCCGACTCCTGCCCCATGCTGTGTGTATGAGCCGTCGAAGTACAGTTGCCATGGCTTGGCATGTGACATTGTTAAAATGGATTCATTTGGAAATTTTGAACTTAGAGGAACATCATCTATCATGGGAGAATCTGCTAATTGATCTGCGATGGCTTGTCCTTTTATTGCTTTTCTAACCACATATTCGATGTCAAATTCACTCAGGATCATTACCCATTTGGCCAGTCACCCAATAAGAGTTGCTTTATTGAGAAGATATTTCAATGGGTCTATCCTTGCAACCAACTTAGTCTTATGAGTGAGCATGTAATGTTGTAATTTTTGTGAAGCAAAGACCACGGAGAGACATGCACGCTCAATTGGTGTGTAGTTTAGCTCATATCCTACCAATGTGCGACTGATATAGTATACTGTTTTTTCCTTGCCCTCAACAATTTGTTGTGCTAAGAGTGCCCCCAGTGCTGTTGAAGTAGCTGATATGTATAGTAACAGAGGTTGATCTGGAACTGGTGGCATCAGAACTGGCAGATTTAGAAGATAATCTTGGAGCGTCTGGAAAGCCTGTTGACAGTTATCATCCCATTTGAATTTGATGTTTTTATGTAGCAGGTGCTGAAAAGGATTACACTTATCTGCAAGTTGTGCTATGAATCTTCGTATGGACTGGAGTCTGCCTTGTAATGACCGAAGTTGACTGATATTTCTTGGTGGTTGCATCTCCAAGATGGCCTTGACTTTTGCTAGATCAGCTTCGATTCCTCTTTTGGATACAATGAATTCTAGGAGCTTCTCGGAGGTTACTCCAAAGACACATTTCTTGGGGTTTAATCTTACTTTGTATTTTTCCAACCGATCAAAGATGACTGAGAGTATGTCCAAATGTGTATTTCTATCTAGTGATTTTCCCAAGAGGTCATCGACATAATCTTCCATGGTTATGTGCATGAGATCATGAAAGATAGTAGTCATGGCTCTTTGATATGTAGCACCTGCATTTTTTAGCTCGAAGGGCATGACATTCCAGCAGAAATTTCCCCAAGGACAAGTGAATGATGTTTTGTGTTGATCCTTGGGCGCGATCCTTATTTGATTATAACCAGAGAATCCATCCATCAATGATAACATTTCATGACCTGCTGTGAGATCAACAATCAAGTCAATATTTGGTAATGGGAAGTCTTCCTTTGGACAAGCTTTGTTGATGTCTCTGAAATCTGTACGTATTCTGATGCTGCGATCTGGTTTACTGACAGGCACCAAGTTAGAGATCAATTGGGCGTATGAATCCGACATCCAACAATTTCTCAAGTTCTACTTTGACTAGTAATGCCACCTGTGGATGCATTTTTCTTAATTTCTGTTTCACTGGTTTTGCCCCCGGGTTGACTATTAAATGATGCATTACCAAATCTGGATCTAATCTAGGCATATCAGTGTATGACCAAGCAAAGTTGATTTGTCGTTCTTTGAAGAAACTTATGAATTTTGACCTTTCGGACTCTGTCAATGATTGAGCTAGGAATATGTTGTGTGGAACCTCTTCTGTACCAATGTTTATTTTGATAGTCTCCTCTACCAACATGGATGACTTTTCCTCATATGATGCTGGGAGAATGTCAAGCCTTCCATCTTCGGATGCCTCAGAGAGGTTTTCGCCCTCAGATATGTCCTTTCTTTTTACTTTTTTGGGGTCAGACAACGCCACAGTGTGGTTTTCGCCATAAGACCCTTCATTTGTTCTTATTTTCACATTTTTGCGACTGGAAGGTCTGACACCCTCACCAAAATATACCACACTGTTGAGTTCTATAGTGTATCCCGCCTTATGGTCCCCAAGGAGGAAGATCATCTTGTATACCCAGATAGTCAATAAAAGCTTCATCATTTTGGAATGTGTCAAACTGTGCAGGTCCTTCATGATCCCAGTCAATGAGTTGGTGATGAACAAGGGGAAGGCCTTCAATGTCTTCGAAGTTAGCGGGGCTAAGAGTAAAGATGCGGTTATATTCGGGTATGTCAAGGTAATTATCGAGGTCATTGATGGCACTCTCCTCATCAGTCTCGATCACGAGTGAATCCAAATTATCATCACTAGTAGCGCATTCTGGGATAGGTGTTCTCATCCTATGTGATTTCAACCTAGAACCTTGAGACAAGGACTGTGTGGAATCCTCATGGGTTGTTTCTTGACCAATTTTGAATCTTTTATAAAATTCCTCTTCTTTTGTGGGTTCATCTGGCTCTCTGAATGTCTTAGTGAGCTCATAGTCACTGGAGGATTTATTTGAGCCCCATTCCCATTCATTGGAATCTGTGGAATAGCGATCCTCTTGTTGAATTTTGTTAGCTTTGATTTGTAAGGCTTCTTCTGTCTTTTGGGTGTGGACCTTGGAAGTTAAGAAACCAAGTCCTTTCGAGCGTTCCTTTTTAAATGTCAATTCAGGTTGTAAAGGTTCAATGATGCCTTCCTTTTGTAACCCAAGAGGGATTTTTCCATCATACCCGAATTTTTGTAGAATTTTGAAGCCTTTGCCATATTTCTCACATGGTAGACTAATGTGATCTTGTGTGTCATCTTCAATGTCTTTGTAAAGCATTTTGTATAGATCTTCCTCTTCCAGTTCACCCCATCTTTGAAAGGTAGTAGGGTCCTATTTGAGTATCAGTATCATGATGGATACTTGCTTGTTAGGATGTGGTCTTCCATATTCTTTTGGGGAACTCATGACTTGTCGTAAGTACATGGTCTGATTTAAAGTGTATTCCCCCATGCCTTTGTCTTGAAACTTGCCTTTAAGCTCACCTTGTTTTGATGTCGAAGGTTTTAATGACTCAGGATCAATGTATGACGAGGAAGGAACAACTTCACGATTACTGGGAATGATGGTCTCAGTTTTTGATCTCAGGTTATTGCAGTATATGAACGGATTAGGATCGCCGTTAACCATTACTTCCACTCCATTGTGAGGAAACTTAATGCATTGGTGATAGGTAGATGGGACTGCCCTCATTTCATGAATCCAAGGACGTCCTAGTAATATGTTATTAGTGAGATCTAGATCCAAGACTTGACAAACCACATCCTTTGTAACTGGCCCAACTCTGAGAGGCAAGGTGACTGTGCCCTTGGATGAACGTTCTTCATCATCATATGCCTTGATGGTGATTTGATTTGTAGAATTGACAGCTTTATCAGAATATCCCAATTGTTTAATAGTGCTCAATGTACAAATGTTTAGACCAGCTCCTCCATCTATCAGGACTCATTTTATTCTATGTTTGTGTATGAAGGCTTCAACGTGTAGCGGTGCATTATGTGGCTGACTTACGGAGGCATCATCAGCTTCTGTGAATGTAAGGGAGTGTGGAATGGAAAGGTATCCCACCATGGCTTGAAACAGGTCCACGTTCAGATCAGTAGGAATGACGGTGTCTCTCAAGATTTTGTCAAGAATAGCTTTATGAGCGGGGGATATGCATAATAGCTCAAGAATGGAGATGAGCGCAGGTGTCTTTCCTAACTGTTCTACAAGGTCATACTCAGGCTTAGTTGATGAAGAAGCGGTGTTCTTGGCTGGAACACCTTGCAAAGTGATTTTACCTCGACGGGTTGTAACATGACATTCAGAGGTTGGTTCGGAAGAAGGTCCAATACCTTTTAGGACAATCTTGGGTCTCCGGGTAGAATTCTCAGGATTTTTGTCCTTGATGATAATGGTAGAAATATAGTTGTCCATCGAGATGTGATTGATAGTTGAATCATAGTTGTAGGATGCTCTGGTATAGTTGGTTTGGTCATCTGTGGCTTTAGATTTTCCCTTGTCATGTTTTGGGAATGGTTCCTTAAACATCTCATGTTCTTGATTAGATGAGTGTCCTTCAATTTCAATATCACCTCTATCAATGAGATCTTGTATGATGTTCTTCAGTCGATGATAATTTCCTGTCTTATGACCCTTGCTCTTATGAAATTCACAATACTCATCATCATTCCACCAATTTGGTTTAACCTTTGGTTCATATGGAGGAAAATCTGGAACTGTGATTACCTTGTTTGCCACTAGTTTCTTGAAGACTGACTCAAGTGGTTCTCCCAATGGAGTGTATTTCCTTCATGATCTGGGAGTTGTTTGAGTATTCACTTGATTGTTTGTAGAACTTGATCCCGGAAAGATGAATTTGGGTCGCACTGTGTTGGCGTCAACAACACCATCATTGACTGTGTTCTTGTTTCTATTCCAAAATCTCAGCTTGTCTTTTCATTTAAAGTCATCTTTGTTTTCCTTGAATATCTTAATGACTCCTTGTTCAATTAGGACCTTTTCTGTCGCTAAGCCTTTTTCAATGGCGTCCTTGAAGGTGGACAAACAAGCTTTTCTTAAGTCATAACCAATCTCTTTGTTAACATTTTGGGTGAACATTTCTACCATTTGTTTTTGTGGAATTTCACAAGAGCATCTGCTAGCTAGATTCCTCCATCTTTGTAAAAATGATGAAAAAGACTCTCCCTCTTTTTGCTTAGTGTTGCACAAAGTAGTGACTGATATGTCTGTCTCTATGTTGTAGGAGAAATGTTGGATAAATTCCTCTACTAAGTCACCCCTTGACTTAATTCCAGGTGGAAGTTGAGAGAACCATTCCATAGCTTGATCACCTAAGCTTTGTGGGAATAATCTCATCAAATATGTCTCTTCTGCTGCTACCTCAATGCAAGTTGTGAAAAACTATCTTATGTGTGCCTTAGGATCCCCTTTTCCTCTATACTTATCAAATTTAGGCGTCACAAAGTGTGTAGGAAAAGGAGGCATTGGAATGCTCTTGTCAAATGGATAAGGACATATGTCTCTCATTGTGTATGTTGTCTTCGGTGTATTTATGTCCTCCATTTTCTTTTGTAAGTCCCTGATTTGTTGCTCCAAATTGCTCTTAGGTGGAGATCGACTTCTTGGACCATACCCATGCTTGAGGCACCAATTGGAGGAGGAGCATGTTGCATATATGGATGACATTGATCATACACATGTTCATATGGAGGAGGTCTATAATGATGCTGCATATATGGACCACTTGGTATAGAATCATGTTGAGGAACGCGATATCTATTTTGTCCATGCATACCATACTCTACAGGCATGTCATGTTCTAATGTGTTGCCCCCAAATTTGACACGGGGTTTCCTTGTGTCCAAATTTTGAGCAGGCCTTTGAATATCCAATTTCTTTGGTGGTTGATCCTTAGCATTGGTATGTGATTGAGCATATCTGTCTACATAAGACTTCCATAATGGTCTGCGAAGATGAGTATCATATGATTGACCATGTGTGTGTGGGACCTCTGGTTTTTGAAACAAAGATGAAGGTGATTCAGGTACCATATGTGGTCCTCTATTGCCTCCACTATTAGGCCTTCTTTGATCCATGTTGGAGTGAGGTTGTTGCAAAGGTCGATTTTTCATTATTTGAGACATGTCAAAATCATGAGGTATCTTGGCTCCACTTTGTGCCATCATGTGTACGAAGTATTGTCTATCCCTTCTCATTATTTCCTCAACCAATCGATTGAAATGGGGATTCATAATGGATTCTTCCACATCTGCTAAATGTACGAAAAAGTTGTCCATATTGTCATTGTGTGTATCATTGTTGTTTGTAGTGTCCATGTTCTCAACATTTGGAATGTTTCTATAGGCATCCATGTTAGGTAATTGTAGCGTCCTAAAATTGCGACACTTGCAATTTCGACTGCATTTGGGTCTTCACGATGGCGATGCAACACAGAACCTGAATGGAGACCCCAAAACTTGCTTATGACATCAAAAACTGCATTTTTCAGCACCCTGGCCTGATCCTCCTTGCACCCTGCTGTCCCTGGAGGTGGGACCATGGCACCCAACGCCCTGGTCCTTCAGGACTAGGGTGCCCAGTGCCCTGGTCCCCCAGGACCATGGCGCCCAGCGCCTTGGTCCCTGGCCCTATTTTGGGCCCGGTCTCTTTTGGGGCTTCGGGTCTTTAAGTTTGCAAATTGGAAAATAATGTTTCCTGGTCGGCCTAAGGTCGGGAAAATCAGTCTATCAGCCCTAATTGACAAGTATATAAACTACATTTCCTCTCCCATTTTGGTAGATGAAAAAAAAAAGGCAGAAACAATATTCAAACATTCAAGCATTCAAGCATTCAAGCATTTCTTCAAGCAGTTGATCATTCTAAGTCTCCATTCAAGGCTAAGTGTTGCATTCAAGACAAGGATTCAACCATTGAAGAGGAGATCACATACAACATACAACATACTACATACATTACACCTTTGCATGTAAGAATACAAACATTCTTACAACAAGGTATCAGTACTTGTTTACATTACAAACATTTACATTTACAACATTCTCATTCTTGGTTAATTCCAAAACCGGGGTTTGACCTAAAGGCAAACCCCTCATCCCTAACCCCCCAATCGTCCTCTCTTTTCTGTGTGTAGGTTGCAGGTACGCGGCTGTAATTGAAGATTTGGAATCCTTGCACAGAGACGAACAAATCCCCCTTCGTTTCACGGATTTTTCGGAGGACCGTGTGCATGCTTGGCGCCATCGTCCTGTCAACTTTCGCTCAAATTTGCAGAACAACACCATCTCGACATTTTACTGCTAATTCCAGGTCCGCAGCTTCATCCCATATCCCTATCTCTGTTTATAAGCGAATCTTTCCTACTTTACATGCATTCCTAGTTCAATCTTTCTATCTACATTCTTTACAAAAGAGGGTATCCTTGATGTCTTAACCCTTGAAACTCATATAGAATCCAATCTTGCATTGCATGGGATTGGATCTTGTGGGTTTCAACCCCTCTTTTGAATGTAAAGTCTCTCCTAAGTGAAAACCATCAACCCTAGTGACTCCCCCTTCTCTCTCCTTGGAGTTGGGGAGGGGAGAACGACTAGGGTTCGATTTTTCCGCTTTACAGTAATGTAGTATGATCAGAATTGAAAAAGATATCATTGTCATACTCATAAGAACTCATGTTTGTGGACTCTTGAGCCTCTTTAGTTTCTCTCCTAGATTTTTGAAGACAGGTTTCAACCATGAACTATGTATTGACCGAGATGTGTGAGACTAGATGAAAAATGGAAAAAGTATGGAAGACCAAGAGTTGGATGGAATGTAAATGAATCTGAGGTGTACTTGCAATGTCCAAAGTGTAAGACCAAGTATGTATGTAGTAGAGTAGGTGTGACTTCCAAAGAGAGGATAGTTTCTCTTGATGAGGTAAGTTTGACCTTGACTCTAAGTAAGACCAAATGAGACCTAAAGGTAAGAAACCTTGATGAGGGACCACTTAGCAAAGTGTTGTTGTATGTAGTGTGTTGACAAAGTATGATGAGGACAAGCAAGTGACCTTTTGACTCAAGTTTAGACAAATGTGAATGTAAAGTGAGATGTGAAGCAATGATAGACTTTGTGAGACCCAAGGACAGGTTGACTGCTAAATGAAGCCCTGGAGAAATGACCTAGGAAGCTCAAGAATTTCGAAACTGACTGTGGTTGTTTGCTGGACTGTAAAAGTTTGTTTCAATTCTGAACACAGACGTGCCTGTATACTTCACAGACGCGGTTTCCTGACACAGACATCGCTCTGTTCAACACAGACGCACCTCTGAGATTTTTTGCAAAGTGGAATGTTGATTCTGTAAACACAGACGCGTTTCTGCCCTTCACAGACGTGGTTATACAACACAAACGCTATTATGTCCGACACATACGCGTTTCTGCAAAATTTGTGCAATTTTTTCCAATCTGTGAGGTTGTTTTGTTGTGACCAAATCTGACTGTTTGACTGTTTTTCGTGACAAGAGGACACAATGTTGATAAAGACCCAATGTTTGCAAGTGTCTAGACTAAAAAATGACTCCAATAAAAGTGTATTGTTTGATGTAAAAAAAATGTTTTGCATACACTTGAAGACACAAAAGACACAATGTTTTGTTGTTTTTTCTTGAATGTTTTGAATGTTTAAAATAAGTCAAGCACAATTCTTTTGTTGGCCAAGACAATAGTTGTTGATCCCACATGGGGTTTTACACCCGAGGCTACGCTATTCAGAGCAGATACTTAGATGCTTGACCTCACTGGCTCCACCCTCGGCACTCACTTCTTAGGTCAGCCAAGCATCAGTCCCCACGAAAACTCCCTTTGGCAAACTTTGTATCTCTACTAAGAACCGTATGTGTGTGGGCCGCTACCAGAGGTCCGACCTCCTGCCCCAACAACTAGAAGGATTTGAGTTTTTAAAACAAAAAGGTGCTAGTAAGGGCATCCGCTCATGTGACCATACATGCGGCACTTTCAGCTCTGTAAATACAAAAGACTCCCAGCCGGTAGGGGTTACGCCCTACAACTGATCAAATAAATTTGATCAAACGGGTTTATGGGAAGACATAGTGTCGGTATGAACTAATCAGCACAAGTTATCCATAGTTTTCACCATGAATACAGTTGTTTATAGTGGTTCGGAAGAGGTGGGTTTTCCTTGCTACCACTTGGGTCGTTCTCTTCACACTAGTAGTCCTAATGACCACACGGGAAGACAGGCCCTCTAAAGATTAAACAAAAAGAGCCTATTACTCAAAACACAAAAGACAATGATTCAATTTTAGTGCACCAATTGAAGTGTTTGCTAGTCTATGAAAACAAGGCACACAATAAAAATCCCCCCCAAAAAAAACCCTTGCCAAGGACCTGCAACAAAGAGTTGTTAGTAGTTTGGATTGTTTCAAATGATCACCCCTTCCTACAAGCACACAAGTTAGGTAAATTTTAAATCCAAAAACTTTGTGAAAATAGGGGCCTTCAACCAAACGATTTTGCTTTCAAGACAAGCTGCACCAATTTTGTTAGCTAGATCTAAAAATGTTAGCTCAAAATAAACCAGATCTGAAACCCTAAATGCAAAATCCAAAACTGAATCAATAAACCCAAAATTTAAAACTGGTGAACACAGATGCGTTTACCTTCGACACAGACGTGACTTCTCGACGTAGGCGTTGTTCTGTGAGACACAGACGTGGCTCTAGAACTCAGATGCGACTTTTGGACATAGACGTGGCTAAAAACATTGCAGACGTGACTTAATAACACAAACGGGATTCTCGGAACCTGCAAAAAAAAAAAAAAATTGGTAATAACACATATGTGATTCCAGATGTCGCAGACGCGCCATAAAATTAGAAACGCGATCCGAAAGTGCACAGACGCGGGAATATCAAAATGCTGCCGAAAATGTCAGATCTACAACTTCAAAACACAAAATCTGCAACAAGGATGTTAAATGCAAAAGGGACAAGAGTCCCACCGGGCGTGCCAAAATGTTTATGGTGAAAATGGATACCATAATAATGATATTGAAAGGCTAAATGAATTCAACTACAAAACCCTAGCCTATCAACAACAAAGATCCACCATAACATATGAAGATTACCTAAGACAATGCAAATCAAACAAAATCACAAAGATTATACCATCACATGTCCAATAGGGTTTTGATCTCCATTCTTCCTATCTCCATTGATCTTGCTTGATATATTTGCTCTCAGATTTTATGTGCACAAGAGCTCAACAAAGAACGGAATGTGGTTGCAAGTAGGATCGTAGTGTAGTCAATTGCATAAAAGATGATTAGGGTTTGATAATGAGGGAAGCATCTCCTTATATAGAAGATACAATATGAAATGGAGGGGATAAGATTGAGAGGTGTAAAAGGAGGTTGGCTATGATTAGAGGGTAGGTAAAAGAAATAATAAAATAATGAAAAGGGTAGGTAGTGTATGAATTAAGAGATGAATGACATGTGTCATGGGTAGAAAAGGTTAATGAATTAATTAAATAAATAAAGATTCATTTAATTAATAGAAGAAATGAGATCAATTAAATAAATAAGATATTTATTTAATTTAGGAAAAGGATAATTTAAATAAATAAATGTATTTATTTAAATGAGAAATAAGGTTAGAAGAGGATAAATGACTTAATTAAATAAATAAGAATTTATTTAATTAATAGAAGAATTAAGCTTAGATAATTAAATAAATAAAAATATTTATTTAATTAGACATGACAATTTTAGGTGTCTACAGTACCTATTTTAGGATTTCCCTTTCCTCTATGCATTAGAAGACCTTTATTTTAGTCAATTAATATTTAATTCAATATTATGGGTCTTATTCCACTTTATTACATCATCACACTTTTATTTGGACCTTGAATTCTAGGTGTGCCCTTTATCATTTTATCTTGATTTACCCTTAATTTTACCCCAATTTCAAGTCTCAAAGAATATTTCACATACTTATGCATTATAGTTTGAGACACATAGCTAGATTCGATGTTAGATTTCTATTATCTCGCATCCCTAGAAATTCAAAACTTTTTTTGATAGGACCAAATTGTTGGGATTCGCCTTGGTCCCACACTTTTTTTCCTTGAATTTCGGGAGGAATATTTGACGGTCATATCTAATTCAAATCCTGCTCCGTGTGAAAATATATCAAATCTAAGTTGGCTTAATGGTGATTTTAATTATGAAATCCCCATATAAGGCATCCCTCTCAATTCATTTTGAACATTACATCTTATGCTAACATTATCATCAATTCAAGAGCAATTCTTCTTCCTCAAGAGTAGATTCAATTCAAGGAGCAACAAACTACATCAAGGAATCTTCAACTTTTGTTATATCTATGATTTCATGATGAATTTTATGGGATTTATAATGTTATTTCATAAACACATGGAGGATTTATCCTAAGAACATTGCATCACCTATTGAAGGTATAATCATCTACATTCAAGCATTTCAGTTCTAGAGCTAGCCTTACCCTAAAAAGGAAAGCTTTCAAATTCAATTTCTATTTTAACTAGGGTTAATTCCAAACCCGAGGTTTGAACTAAGGCAAAATCCTATCCACAACACAATTTCTCTTCTTTTGGTGTGCAAGTGACAGATTTAGGAGCTGTGAAAGTGGAAAAATATAGAGGAGATAAAAACAAACAGAACTGGTTTTTGCAAAAGTTCCAAAGTTCTCTCAAGAGTAGTGTGCTACAGAAGGACCAGGGGAATTTTTACCCTAGCCTCAGGAATTCTCTTGTATATTTCACCAATGGACTTAGTGGGTTGGAAAGACCCAACTTGCCTATGTTTGTAGTTAAAGGACTAGGATGAATCTCCGCTACCTAGTCTTGAAAAATTAGGCCAAATTTTTAGGTGTAGATTCTAATCCTTTTCCTTTGCCCAAATATCAGATTACAACTCTTTTTGAAAATTTTGCAACATTCTGTTTTCATCATTTCACTTCAAATTCTCATTGTTAGCCCTAAAGTCAAGTATACAATTCAAATCCATTTTCAACCCAAACAAAAGGGAAATTGGACTCCAATTTGCATTCAACCTTCTTCCTAATAGATTTGAGGTTGGATCTATTGAGTTTATCCTCTTTTTAATGTCATGCATGTGGAAGTTAGGTCATTTTCTAGTTTATAAAGCATAACTTGTGAAACAATAATTTTCTTATATAATACGGGTACAATGATGGTGATGATTATGGTGCCATGGATATTTATGTATGTTTGAGCATTGACATAAATTGATAATGTATGTAGTTGATTCATGATTATATGTGGTGGTGTAGTTTCAATTTTAGGAGGTTGTTCTTATCTCTTGGATCCTTATTTGGCTCCTTGATTATGGTTACTCAATTGTGAAACTTTTTAGAAAAATGAATTTATAGGTGATTTGCTGTTTGAGTCTTGAGATTTATAGGTTATCTTCTTTGTTATCCAACTTGTAGGTTACTAAAGTGACAATGAGTTTGCATGTTGTATTGGTTTGAGATCTACAAGTTATGATTTTTTTGGATTTGCCACCCATTGGTTGCGGTTAGAATAATCAAATGTGGACTGTCTATATTCCATAGTTCTTTTTAGTGTTGGTGCAAATTGAGTTAGTTGGCCTTGTTTATGATAATTTGTGCATTATTATGTTACATTGCAATAGGAGAGTGGATGATTAAAATGATTGGATAATCAATTATTAAGACTTGTAGCATATTTTTTTATCCCAATGTCATGGATATCCTGGTTACATGGTTGAGAAAGAGATGTTGACAGTGATGTTTTAGTGGTATTTTATCTTCTTGGCTTGGAGATATTGGTTTTAATGATACTCATAATACTCTTTAATGATTTTTATTGTTAGATTATTATCTTCATGTGATTGGAGATGTTGGAATATTGGTTAGCCATGGATGATTCTTGGAGTCTTTGGTTGAGGTGTTATTTATATAACTTATCAATTTTGACAGGGGATCCTTAGTTGAGAGGATGGTTTGTGTTGTGCGATGAAAAACTCTTGATTATACATTAGAGTATTGGAATGATATAGGTTCTCTTGGTAGTAGAATATATTTATTGAAGCATGTGACCTCCTAGGAGGAGATGTTAGATCATAATTAAATGATGTGTTCTTGATTTTGTAGTTGGAGCTTTGACAATGATGTAGATAGTTCTCTTGGTATTGAGTACGTTGGTTATGTGCTTGGGAGCTCCATGATAGTGAATGTTATAGTTAAATTTATTAACATGGATTGATTGGTTATAAGCTATCATGGATACTTGGGTGAGGCTAGAGTTTAAAGACATTTATTGAGATAATTACTCTTTGGAGGTTTTAGTAAGAATTATGAGAAGCCTTCACTTAGATATAAATGTGAGTTCATTATGGACCTATAGAGGAGATTATTCTTAGAGATAGTAATTGTGGCTTGGTGCTGTTATGCCTTTCATACCTAACCCCATAAGTTTCCTTGTCTTGAAATATGGGTACCCTCTCTTTTGCTTTTTGTAGTTTTGTTTTCCTTGGTTTTTGCCTTAATACCTCGGAACCCCAGAGTCCCGAGGTGTTCTTTGCTTTGTTTCAAGTTCTACCTCAGAACCCCGAAGTCCCGAGGTAGCCTCTTTGTTTCCTATCTTTGGTCTAGATCCCAAAATCTTGAGGTCTTGCCTTGTTCCTTTTTTTTGAAGCCTTGGAATCCCAAAATTCTGAGTTCTTTGTGTTTTGTCGTTTGTTTGTTTGTGAACTTCAGAATTTTGAAACCCCAGAATCTCGAAGTTGTTTTGTGTTTCCACCTTGGAACCTCGGAGTCCCGAGGTGCCCTGCTTGTTGTTAAGACATACCCTGGAAACCTGGAGTTCCAAGGTGTGTTTGTGGTTTGTTGTTTGTCATCCTGGAAGTCCGAAACCCCAGACTCTCGATGTAGTGTTTAAGGCGATTGTACAAACGTCTTATCGAGAGGGGGGGGGGGTGTATAAATAGGGAGAATGAACTTTTCTAAGCTCATTTGTACATTCAAGATTTCTAATTTTCCAGCTCTGACCTCCCAAGTTCATGTCTCCATTTTGTCGAGATTTCGCACCTTTTCTCCCATTAGGTTGGTGGATTTATTCCATCTCATGTTTTCTTGTTTAGATTTTCTAGTTTTCTAGTGTAGATTTTCGTTGGCTTTTACTTTTTTCATTTTTCATTTCTCATTTTACATGTTGGTGTTTTTGCGTTCCCTAGGTTCAGGATGTCCCTAGAATTTCTAAGTCTTGTGTTTTGTATGTCACAACCTCAGAACCCGAGAGCCTTAGAGTTTCGAAGTTGTTCCCCTTTGGCCATGCCTTTAACCCCAGAGTTCTGGGCTCTGCTGTTTTATTTCTCCTTGGAATCTTAGAGTTCTGGACCATCCTTTTGGGCTTTCAAATAACCTACCCCGAAACCCCGGGGTTCTGGGCCATATTGTTTTATCTTACCCTAGAACCCCATAGTTCCAGGCTTGGTCATTTTAGCTTGTCCTCACTTCGAAACCCCGAAGCTCTGAAGTTAATTGTTTTTGAAGGAGTTTCTCACCCCATAACCCCGAAGTCCCGAAGTGGGTGATAAATTGATATTTTGAGTATGTGATAGGCTAATTTTTGGTTCTTTCTTGCATATTAGAGCAATTAAATGGACCCAACCTCCAACAAGAAAGTTAAGGAATTGGATAAGCTACCTGCAACCATGAAGTACCACTACCAAGGTCAGACTTATGCTTCCAAATTGGAAGACTAGAGAAAATGGGTGACCGAAACCGAAGTGGGACATATTGAACTGGACGATATCATAATACAGTTGGACAAGCCAAGGTTGGATGCTCCTTATAGGAGGATCAAGAGGTCGGGGCCAGTGGAGGCAACCATTTTTCTACAATTTGTCCAAGCCCCAGAATTTATTATGACTATTGCACAGTTTTATAATGTAGACACTAGGAAGTGCACAACTGATAAAGGCAAGACACTAATAGATTTGTCAGTAGATATGCTAGGTTTTGTATTTGGTATTCCTTCAAGGGATCAAGTATTGTTGACTACTGAGGGGGAAGCTGCCGAGGTATGGGATAAGGATACCGCTTCCTGCAAAAGACACATGAATGAACTCTAGCTCGAAGAGGAGAGAAAGATAGGTCTAAAGGCCAGTGACATTCTAAGGGCCGATTTCAAAGAGCCGCAAGGGACCTAATAATCATGTTGAGCAAGGTCTTCGGTAAGCCAGATTGCCGACATTTTCACCCTTGGATGTTTCAGTATATGACTACTATTTTGATTGGGCCCAAATATTATCGGATACCATACATAATCAACTGGTTGATGTGCATAAAATGAAGAAGTTCTTCTTTACCTCTTATGTTATCTGGGTGGCTTCTCAGGCAGGCAAGTTTCTAGGGCTACAAACAGAGGGCCAACTCGGTGATGAAGAGGGGAATAAGAAGGTATGGGAGTATTATACTCAACTCCCTCTGAGCAATGCAAAGATACATTTTAAAAGGATAAATGATGCCTTCCTCTTCCCTGTTATTATAAAACTCACAGGTAATGAGGGTTACAGAATAAGCCCAGAGGCAATCACAATAATAAGGGAATGAGGATGTTGGTTCATCTAGGATCAATGTTTCAAATATATCAAAGTTAGTGGCTTTACAGGAAACCCCATTCTGCTGCCCAGATATTCTAATGACCAAGTGATATTCTTAGAGTATGTAAGGTAGATGGTTGGGTTATAGTCACTACTGTCTTCAAAGAAAAAAACGGGTGTTGATTTCTCTATAACAATTTTTTATTTCTCTTGTTTGAAAATTCAAGTAGCTAAAGCAATCGAGCAAGAATTACAGGACTTACATTTAAAAGAATTTAATTATGCTCGAGAACATTATGATCCATATGAAAAACTAAAGCAAATGATGCCAAAAGATTATGATGGGCATAAACCAAGGTTAGAAGACTTTTGGGCCAACCTCCAAGATAGTTTTGAAGTTAGAGAGAAAAATTATTCTTGGCTCTCAGTCCCACAAATAAGAAATTTTGAAATAGAAATGAATCTCCCTACATAATTGAGGGATGATGGTGAGTTATTAAATCAAACATATAAATAACAAGGAATTGATAAGAAGCCCATTTCCCCAATAAGATGGTTGGGACAAGAAGATGTAAATATAGATGTAGTAACTCAAAGTGCTATAAAAAGAGCTAAACAATGGTTGAATTCGAGGATTAGGCCAAGCGCTTCAAAAGGAAAACAAAAGGAATCAACCACTGATAATCCTCAGTCGAGGGTACACAGGGAATACGCCCGAAGAACAAGGTCTAGTTCTAGGAAGAATACATCCACATAACCAGATGAAGCTACTAGACCTGAGCCAACCACAGAGGATATTTTGGAACAAGTTAAGAAACAGATGCAAAAGGTTGAGTTGTTGAAGAAAGCAATAGATTTTGGAGTAAGGGAGTGGTTAGGAGCTGTGCCACTTATGGAAATACATCCTGTTAGGGTTTCTATTGGGCAAACACCAGGAGAAGGCGCCATGGAGAAAGATGAGAAAGGAAAGCTTGAAGAAGGAACATCCACATCCACTCAACCTCCTCCTGATACAACAACATCATCATCAACTCAACCCCCACCTACTGCAACAACACAAGCTCCTATTTCCACATCGTCGACTTCTACAATCCCTGTAACAACACCGATGTCTGCACCAACTCATATTTTTGCTACAACATCAGTAACATCACCCTAGTAATACAAGTAATAACTCCTACCACTGAAAGGGTGACTATTCATAATTCTGAACAGGAAGGCAAGCAACTGATTATACAATTGGCACGAAAGAAAGTTGAGAAAAAGAAAAGAAGAAAATCGGGTCAACTTGAGAAACACTCACTGGTGGATCCTATGCACATAGATGAGGATAATCTACTAGAGAAGCAATCGTCTGAAGAAGAGAGAGAACACGATGAGCCCGAGGATGAGCATGATGAAAGATTGGTTCTAACTCCTGAGGACCAAGAAAATTTGTTAAAAGAAATAACAGCTAAAGGAGAATTAAAAGAAATAGATAAAGCTGATAAAGAGTTTGAAGAAGAAGTAAGTGATTGGTTAGGAGAATTACACAAACAACACCAGTTGAATATTAATATTGCTCTTCAAACCAGCCAAGTTCAACCAGGTACTTCAACCCAAGATATTCAAATTCCTGAGCAAGAAGAGGAAGAGAAAGATGAAGGAGAAGAATAGTTACAAAAGGTACGAAAGGTGACTACGAAGATCATACCACATGAAGGTGATAAGGATAAAGACACACCACAATGGTTGAGCTTCAGTTTTGAGAAGAAGAAGAAAGTAGATTTTCCAAAAATCACCTTGCAACAAGCAATCACTGAAGAACCACAGAAAATAAAGAAGGAAAAGGCCATACATAATTTGTCTAGAACTGGTTCTGGTGAGGTGATTGCTGATATTGCAACTCTTGTACAAGTTGAAGGCCAGAGCTCCTCGAAATACCAAGTTTCACAAGTAAAATAGGGTAAACAGACCAAGTGGGGAGAGGATGCTTTGGAACTTGCTACCAGTGTTGTAAGGAGTAGAATGGAAAAAGAACACATTTCTCACTCGGAGGTTAAGGTACAATTAGAGCAATACAAGCAGTTACTACTAGAAATGGGAAAGCCATTGGACGTGTGTGTAGATGACAGTTTACCTTCAACTTCATCATTTCCAGAAGGTGATGTGAAGATACTCATTCAAGTGAAAAAGGTGGTCACAACTGCAAAAACATGGGTGCAAAATAATGCTTCTAAAATTATATTGTTTTTGCAGAATACTATGGAGGTATATAGGAAAGCCACATAGATAGGAGGAGCTTTGGCTTCAAATTCTCAACAGTGGGAGTGAAAGCTCAACATTTTTGCTAAGCAATGTGAGATTTTGAATCTTGGGGAAGAAATCAAAATGGAGGAAGATCTCTTGGGAGGAGATAGTATTAAAAATTTGCAGTCTTATATATATATTTTTTAGAATTGAAGATTGAGATATTGCAGCAGTATGGAAAGGACATAACAGATTCCCGTCTTCCTCTCCTTGGGTTGGTAAAGAAATATGAAAAGTTTGTAGAGAAGTTGTTAGGCATTTTTGGGCTTGGTATTCTCAGTGCTGGACATTTGGAGGAGGACAATGTATGCCATCAATGGGAAGCATATGAAACACACTATTTTACAACTTCTGCTAAGTTTAATGTTGAGTTAATGGATAGATATACATACTTGATAACTTAGTGTCAACAAGCTTCAAAGATACTAGAGAAATTAAAGAATATAAGTAAGAATGCAGAGGAGATTTTGAAGAAGTTCAAGTTCAGAATCAAACATGTTGTTGATCATCCTGCTGAGGTAGTTGCATGCTTCATTAGCAATTACAGGAGCTATAAAAAGAAGTAGAAGATGAACATGCAGTTGCTAATGATAGCATGACATTTTTGAAGAATTTTGCATGACACTAGTACTGGGACTTCAACTGTTGCTCCAACATCTACCTTGATTATTGAGCAAGTTTAGCATGATTACAAAGTGTTGGCTCATCCAACATCATTTTTCGTAATGCTCACCCAGTCACAGTTTCATAGTAGTTAACTAGAGTTCAAGGCAGAGACTTGCATGTCAACTACGACTCCTTGCTTTTTTAGTGCTTAATTTAGATAGGTTTATTTCCTAGAAAGTAGGACAAGAAACTCTATAAATTAAAGATTTTGATTTATTGTAAGGGTCCACAAATTCATGATTTGAGGCCCAATCAGATATTCTTTTAGAGATTTTTATGCAGATTTTATGAGTTTGAGTAGATGTTATGATACATTCTTTGGAGTTAATACAAGAAGCAACTTATAGATTGCCTGATCTATCCGTATGTGCTATGAATTTGTTCTTTGCAATCTTGTAATGTCTATTGTTTGAAATCAACAACTTATTTTGATTTTATGTTTTATCACTTTATGAATCATATTGCGCACGTAAGTGGTGTATGCAAATTAATGTGATAGAAGAATATTGTGGTGATATTCATTTCCATGAACTTGTGAGGTTGCATGACTTTGCATGTTTATTGGAGGTCCGTTACTAAATATTGGTTTGAATGATATTGATGATATTTAGATTGCAAGGTGCTAATTGCATAGTTCATTAAGTTGTTATTGTATTGGTTTCATTGTTATTTTCTTGTTTCCCTGATCTATCTTTTGCTGTTTGTTTTGAAAAGAGAATCTAAATCATAAAAATACAAAAAAGAAAAAAAGTTAAGCTATTGGAAGTTGTTTCAACCGGCAAGCCCCCTTAACAGGTATGACCACATCAACCATTGAGTTTCCATCACTGTCGAGAACTGAATATAGAGACCTTGGAGTGGTTAGTTCCCAAAAACTTATTGCTTTTTAGGAGAGGTGGTGAGTGTTCACATAAACTATCTGACTATTGGTGAGTGTGTCAATACACCTGTCAATAGGTGTATCTTGGATGAGCAGTCTCATTCCCCACTCTTGATCTGCTCAACAAATAATCATTTAATAGGTATTTCCCATATTATTTTAAGATGCATTATTTTTATGCTTTGTCTGCCCATCAATATGAATCTTGAGCTATGGTTGTTTAGTTTTGGAGGGTTTATTTGGATACTATTTGGCATGGTTATCTCCTTATATATATAAGTTTGATTTATGATGTTATTTATTAGGATTTTAGGAGATGTTATTGGATTATTGGTTTTTGGAATGGATTTGAGTTTGATCTTCCTTGTTTAGAGAGGCTTACATCCATGTGATTATAAGGGATACATATATTTTGTTTGATTTATGAGATTGAATGTTTGGGATTTTTAAGGCTTTTCAGTTGGGGCTACGAATGAGATCTTATTTAGCATAGTTTAGTACTTTGAGGTGTTGATAGGACATGTTATGTGACATTATGTAGTGCCCCTCCTAGGCTTGCATTTTGATTTACATATTGATAGACTTATTTATACATATGGTTGATGCTTAGATGGTTATTTATGACTCTATTGCTATCTTAGATGGTATTGATGATGCTAGTTACTCTATGTAGATTTATGCTATTTGATATAACTCATATTGTTTGGAGATTTATATGATTGATGATGCTAGACATACTATATGACATGTGGCATTTGATGATTCCTGTGGATGTTAGCACGTGGAATCGCCATGATGGATGAATTTATATGATTTATGGATCTATATGTGTTCATTATTCATGTGGACTGTATGACTTATGATGTTATGATGGTACTAACCCTATTTCATGATCATGATTTTATGTGATGCTTTGATGCTATATTGTGTGACTGTCTTTGTGAGTAGAGACGAAGTCATATCACTCATAGCGAGCATGATGTGACGTTGTGATTCTCTATCACCTATCTGATTATTATGATGTATATGTATCGTATATGCTGTGTTGAGTGGTGGATGTAGGTTTGTAGGTACCAGACATCGACTCCACCTAGTCTCACAGGTTTGAGCGTGGCTTTATCCCAATGACAAGTTGTTGGAGATGGCATGTGTTTCCCTCGCACACTCTAGGCTTAAGTTGTCACCCTGTCAATTGAGTCATGTTGGTATTGTCTTGTGGCGCACTGTGGTTGTTGGGATCCTTGTTATGTTGTCTTGTGAGTATGATTGTTTAATTAAATTACTAATTGATTCTATTACATAGTTTATTAAGTGGCTAGATTGAGATATTAATATTATTTGATTATTTATTTATTGGGTTATGAAGTTTATCTTATTTTACTTAAGTTTATGATTTAGTGTTTAAATGATTATTTAATTTATTGTTGAGATTTCATAATTAATTTACTTATTGATTTATTTGATCTATTGTTTATTTATTGTTTAATTGATTTAATTTATTTAACATTTGATTTATTGTTTATCAAGAGCTTAATTATTAATTATTGTTAATAATTGTCAATTAGCTTTTATTTATTTATATTTTAATTGAGTTTTATCGAGTGTTGATTATTGGATTTATATTTATTTAATTTAATTTAATGATGCCCTTTTGGATTTTCTATTATTATTTATTTATGGTTATATATTTAATTGATTTTATTTAATTAATTAATATTATTTAATCAAGGCATTGGTATTTTATTAATGGATACATATTATTATCCATGGTTATTTATTTAATTTATGTTGTGGTTTATTATTTAATAAATAATATTGTTATTTGTGAATAATATTTTATCTTGGGATGAGTAAACTATTATTTTATTGATTAAATTGATTTTCTATTAAACCTACCTACCCTCTTATTTGATTGATCGAATGTGAGAGGTAGATAAATATTATATTTACTTATTATTTTGCTTGAACTCTGCGAGGGTTGGTATAATATATAGTTTTTGGAATTAATCTAATTGGTCGACTTTTATTAAAGTTTTGGGTTTAATTTTCGGATATATTTTTGGTTTCATGTGCATTCACGGGAGGTTGGCTTTCGGGGAGAAATTTTCATATTTGCTTGAAGGACTTGGATTTTGGTTTGGATTTTTGGGATTACACTTGGAGCTTGCTAGATTTGGAGATTTCTTCATTAATTTTTCATTGCCATTGCTTATTTTCTAGGTTGGATCTGATTGCTTTATTCTCAGTTTTGAATTCTAGGAAAGATTGTCTGCATGTGTTTGCCAAAAGATTGCTTTGGGGAAATTATGGGAATGAATTCAGTTGATTACTATTGCTTTGTTTGAAAGAAAACAATTTTGAAAAGGTTGCAATGAAGGGTAGACAAATATGCTTAATCGAAACTGTCATCAAGCATTAGGAGATGTTATTCTTTTAGTTCATCTTAACTGGATTGTAGTCTGAATGTTATTGTAAACTAGTGAACCTTCCCTGAGGGTTGGAGCCTTCTGGGTCATTATATTCTGAGCAGTGAGCTCTAGGCAGTGTGCCTGAATGCATGTGCATTCCCCATTGTAATATTTACACATACTACTGCAAAGTATCATCTTATTGTGGGTAGGTTTCCACTGTGGTTTTTCCCTTAACCGGGTTTTCCATGTCAAAATATTGGTGTTATGTGTGTTGCTATTATTGTGTTCATCTTTATTATTGCTGCAATTGATTAGATCTGATATTGTGCTTAAATTGTTTAATCCGGTGAAAACTGATTCACCTCTCCCTCTCAATTTTCCTTCATTGTTGTTGCCAATAGATATTGTGATGTATCTTGTTATATTCTACCCTATGGTTATGGTCCATGGTTGGGAGAGTGGGATCTTGCATGTGTAGGACCAAGGTCATGGGCATTAGATGTTTAGGAGGGGGTTCAGACCTATGGAACCACATGAAGAGTTTATGTTATAATTTCAAGTGATAACAAATATAATAATTGATTAGTGGGTTTGGGTAACTAGGAATTCACCTAATCTAGATAAAGAATATGTTGTTGTATGCCTCGATTGGACAGACCCAGGGAGGTGGATTTGGGATCTTAGATTGGGAAGACCGTTGGAGCGGTAAACCGATCTCCCTTGTCTGACTCCAAGGTGGAGACATATTCCACATGAGGTTAGCATGTGATGACACTCTACCCCACATGTGTCCATTATCCATATGCCTTGATTTGTTGATTATGCCTCTGAGAGTTTGGTTGCTTTGATTTAGCCGTGTGATGTGATTGGATGTTGTATTCTTATGTCTTGCAATGTCATGTTGTATCCTTGGTTGTTAGGTGTCAGCTTAGGTCTTGAGTGTGAGTTGGAACCTTATGTCATCTCCTAGCACGGGGGGTGGTTCCTAGTTGGTTCCACATGGTCGGTTGGTTTGATGCCTTCTTCCATTGGATTGTTCTTCATTGGATGCTTATGTGCTTGGACATGGATTTATATTATCTCCTCATGTGGATGGAATTCTTGGAGCATATTCTATGTAATTAGAAATGATACCATGTGGAATGAAGGATGCAGTTGTAAAGAAGACTATGTATTTAGTATATTGAGAATATGTATATTAGGACTTGTAGTAGATTGATTTCCCAATGAGATGTATTGAGTGAGATTGCTATAATTGGATATTCTATTCTATATGTAATTCTTGATTAGAGAGGAATGAAATGATTGAGAGATATAAATGCAATGTCTTGTGTATATATCCTATGGATGGTAGTGAATATGTTAGCAATCATGTATGCTTTGATATGAAAGATGTTAATCTTCAACGTTAGTTATTTTGATGATACAAAACTATGTCCCTATAATAAGATCTAGGTTGTAGAGATGCTCGTCATGTTGAAATGAGATTCTAAGTTGAATTAGGGAATTGAAATATTAGATTGTGTTTATTCTTGTAGTATGATATGACTCTTGAATTTGTTTAGTAGAATGGAATCCTATTTGGAAGTAGATAAGTGCTTGCTGTTATAATCTTGCATATGTATATTGATAGCATTCTTGATGAGTTGTGTAATGGTTGTGCTTGAGGAAACAATCTAGTTCCTTATGTAGGAGAAGATTAAATGCATTTAGATTCATGATGTGTGAAATGATTAATGAATAAAGATGGGTATTAGGAACATTTGGTTGGTGTTTTAAATGAACCTAAAGAGTATGAAATGTGGTAGAGTTATGCATATGTGTTAATGATTTATCATAGCTGTATGGGAAGAAAATGTTGAGTGGAATGGTAGTATATGATGTTCTAGATGCATGTGTGATGTGTCAGTATTATGTCAAATGGTGATGTTGAGATGCTCTATGGGATGGATATTTTGGACGAGTTTCTATAGAGATATGTTAATGGTTAAATGGTAACTCCGCTTGCATAATATGTTATATGGTTATGTTCATGTTGTATTCTTGAAAATAGTTAATGACGCATTGGTTGTAATGTTACATTAATAAATGTTAGTAGATTATGGTTTATTTCTCTAGGATATTTTGGTGGGCATTAGATCTGGTATCAGAGCTCGTGTTGCAAACACTAGGATCTCTGGTTAAGGTTATTGCTCTTGGTCTTGCGTAGGGTACTATAATGTTCTCTTGACTTGAGTTGATCTTTGAGATTTGTGATGGAAAATGTCATTTGGACTTTGGAGATCTTATATGTTTATACTTTGTGGCTCTCCCTAATCCTCTCTAGAAATCGTAATGGTGTGCAATATGTGTATTCACTTCTTATGCATGCCTCTTAAATGAGCGTGATGTCTATGCGACTCTATGCGATCTTGCTTGCTTGTAATTTCTATTGCTTACTTGAATATTAGAGGTTGTTTTCCCTATATAAATGATCATGCTATAGAATGAAAAAAAATTGGTTGTGTTCTTTTATCTAATGTTATATTTATAGGATTAGCTTGTTACATTGGTTTTTCTTATGAATAGTAAGATGGAGTGTTTGTATTGTGCATATAAGAATGATTTAGTGTAGACCGATGTAGAATTGAAGAACTTGTATAGGATGCACCTATATAAGAAAATAATAGTTTAATGATGCCCCTCTCTTCTGTTTATTCTCTTATGTAAAATGTAAGGAAGTTAATTAGTGAAGTATGGATACTAATGGAACTATCGGGTGTTATATATGTGTTTGATTCTGCATTTAGGGAAAGATCGTTTGAGTAAATCATATTATTCAATAAGGACTTGAGATTTCTAGCTGCATTCGTAATATTAGGAGACCTTATGGGAAGCTAAATTTGCATATCTTAGGAAACGATGTGATGAATTGCTTAGTAAGATAAATGTGTCACGTCTAGGAATTTCAAAATGATTCATGCATAATTGTTGTGTGCATACATTGGTTGATTGGCATTGTTCTTCCTCCCTCTCCTCTTCATTTGGGTAAACGAATCATAGCGCTTAGGAGTCTATTAGTAATGAGCAAGAGCTTTGGATACTCATTCTTGAAATGTGGTATTGCATATATTAAAGGAAAAGCTTGGATAAAATGAAATTGTTTGAAGATTGAGACTTGTGCATTGTAGCCATGATTTATTTCAAGGAGGAGTTGATTTGATATAATCTCTTTTGCATAAATAAAGTAGGAAGCTCTTATAAACTAACAGGTTAAAAGACAATGCTATAACATGTGTGTAGAATGAAGTATAAGCTTGGTGCATTGCATGTATAGAAAATTTGAAAACACCAATATGTTTTTATTTGATTTGGCAAGATAAAAGTCTTATTCTTGAATAAAAGATGTGTGGTTTGATCAAGTGGGTGGATTAAGACAAGATGTTGTCTCCTTATCCTATTCAAAGAAAGTCTTTGTTCCATGAATTTCAACTGGATGAATTGATGGTGTAATGTATGGATTTGTAATGTGTTTCTAGATGACTATGCTTCTCAATCGCTAGGAATGCTTCGCTAGGAATGCTTAGTTTGTTGTTTCACATCTTGTGAGATTCTCTCTATTTGCCTTAATGAATGATTTATAATAGAACCGAACCCCTCTCGAACTTATCCAATCTAAACTATAGATGGATTAACCATAAATTAATCCTAATGAAACCTTATATGTAGATTAATGTTGATGAGATCTTATTTCCTTTCCAAATCTGTAGATGCATGCCATTGCAATATATGAGTTGTTTGAATGTGGGGGGTGCCCAACTCAGCAGCAGACAATAATGGCCGACCATTGTATAGTGGAAGCAACGCATTGATGGGGGATGATGGGCCCATGTTTTGGATGATACATCCAACAAATTAGTGTGCATTTCTTATTCATATCTATTCCACTTTGGAAATTGTGCCTTCCAGATTGAATAACGTCAAAGACTATAATCATTCAAACAAGAAGCATATTTGAAAAAAACATTAAGTACTCATTCAAATGAAAATCATCTGATCTGTAAAACAACAAAATAGTTAGCTGATTGAGAATTTAATGTAGGATCTCTTTTGGTCAATATACAATATCCATTAATGTCGTATCTTACTCGTCGTGACTTGCAGACATGGCCGTCCTGCATACTTGTTTATTGTACAGAATATATTCGTATCTTCAACACATCAATATTTTTGATAAATTTGCTTTTTGAAACTATTGTCTTTTTCTTCCACCTATCACCATTCATGTAGATTCCCAACCTCTTCTTATTCATGTTTACAATACCTTTTTTAACAATACAGTTTGATTTTTTTTAGATTATTCATGGGTCCAAATCATTCAGCCTGCATTCTAACTTTTGAAACACTTCATCCTTTTCCCAAAATTGATACTAATCTAAAGTTTTGATAGTATTTTTTGTTGGGTGTACAATGAATAATAGCAATGTGTGAGTGTACAATGAATAATCTTTTGTAAAAATAGTAATGGCCAGAAGCATGCTATGGAATATTTGACTGATTGAAATAAAAGTTTTATTGATTCGATTTATGAGTAGTGGTTTATATGAATCTATCTTTTATGATTGCGACTCTTTTAAAATTATCTTTGTCAATTACTGTTCATAAATTTAATTTATGTAACTCGTAAGGTTCTCCCCGCCCGGTAAGGGTAAGACAGGACCTTACCGGTGAGCAGGGTGGGTGGGAGACTCTAGATTAGGGTCCGGCTCCTCATCCTAGCACCAGTTTTCCGGAGCACCAGTTTAACTTCATAAGTTATGATCATAGGAGATGGGTTTGAGGAAATGAGTTTTTGTGAACCACTATTCATAAAATCTTCGCTAATAATCAAGATTCTTGTGAACTATTGTTTATAAGTTATGATCATAAGAGATGGGTTTTTGTGAACCACTATTCATAAAATATGGGTTAATAGATTTAAATGAGATCGAAAGAGATTGATTCTTGTAAACTACTACTTATAAAATATGGGTCAATGAATTTGAATGATCATAAGATATTGATTCTTCTAAACCACTACTCACAAAATATGGGTCAACAAGTTTGACTAAAAAATTAAGGAGTTGAACCTTATAAATGAGAGATTCTTGTGAACCACCACTCATAAAGTATAAATTGAATTTGATTTAAAAATTAAAATTAAATTCTAATAAAACATCATTTAAACTTATATATATAACAATAATTTGTATTCTTTAAATAAACTTGAAATAAATCCAAAAAAAAAAACAAGATACATATTATATTGATATCTTGAAAAACTTTTATACATTTTTATAAATAAAGAGAGATGTTAATGTTTATGACTGCCCTATGATTTATTAGATATTCCTTAAAAGACTAACTTAAAATGTGGGTTTGTTATTTATTTATATATAAAAATTCTTGTCATAAATTTTTAAGAAAATATTAAAAAAATAAAAAATATATGTCATTAAAAAAATATTATATTATGAAGAAAAAATTATAAATCTATTTGGTTCTATTTCAATAACATTGAATAAGAATGTTTGTGTGTCAATTATAATGAATTTGTCTTTATCATTTTTATATTTGACCTACATATAAAAAGTTCCTATAAGATCAAACTATTTATTAGCAATGATAGTTAGATTTCAATATGAAAAAAAATCAATAACATTAAATAAGAACATTTGTGCCCCAATTATAATAAAGTTGAACTCGTCACTTTTATGTTTCAAATAGTGTACTTGAAATAACTTTACTTTGCCCAACATACAAGAAGTTCCTATAAAATCAAACTATTTATTTCTAGATGTTTTATCATGAATCAAAGCTTGAAGTAATAAAATTGCTTTGCATCCCCTCTGATTGTGTGTAGGTTTGTAATGAAATGCAAAAGAAAGAGAATGAAATGGATGGGAAAGGAGAAGGAAAGATATTTAATAAAAGCTTTACAAATGAATATTTACATTTTTATTTATAAGCAATGAAGGATAGTTTAAAATTTATATAAAAGGAAACTATCTAACTTGAGAATTAAATGGATTAAACTAATTAATCCACAAAGATTAATATTTAAACATTCCTCCTTAATCTAGACGAGTTATGGTTAAACCGGAAGCAGTCCTTTAAGTTGTTCAAATTTATCTTGGCCAAGCACTTTAGTGAGGATATCCATTGGCTAATATGAAGTTGCTTTAAAAGAAATAAGTTCTAAGTCTACTATTATATTGATGTCATCAATAGACTCATGTTAGCTTCTTGATTGGACTAAACCAATTGCCTTGATAGGTCTCAAATTTTTGTTTAGACTAAGCTTCTTGCCTTCATGGATCTCAAGAAGTAGTTTGGATTAAGCACATGCCACCTTGATAGGTCTCAAATTGTTGTTTTGACTTGTTTTGTTCATTTTTGTGAAGGGCCAAGTTAAACTATTTTTGTGCTTGGCTACCAATTTCATTAGGTCTAGAAGCACATATAGTGTATCCTCAAATATGATAGCTCAGGTTCTTTTATTGGTCATCTCTTGAAATGGTGACTTTGAACTCTACAATTATCAATGCAGTTACTCTAGATCTGTAATGTTGCAATGTGTAATAATTAGAAAAAAATGACCAATCTTTAATGGCCAATAAGAATAGAACTCATGGCTAGTAGTCCTCTATCAATTTTCTAGGACTTCATTTCAATCATTTTATTATATTACTCACCATGCCAATGTCCAACCAATAATAGCATATCACACAATAGACACCAACACTCATCACGTTAAATCAATATGACAAGGAGTAACATATACACATCAATAGTCCACCAACAATATTTGCAATCAACATGTTACACTACATTATCAAATGCACCACAACATCAAGTGTAATCATCAAGGTGAATCCAAAACACTAGTGCACAGTTACAAATCGTAAGGTATCGACAAGTCATTTGCAACATCTAGAATGTAAATGCCCTACAAACTCTAACTTAAAAAATGACAAACTATAAAATACATCAACAATGTCATACAAGATAAAATTGACAAAACTTGAAGAGCTTAGTCTCACCTTGAAGGGGATTGGTGGTATGGATTGTCCTTTAGAAGATGAGATGAACTCAAATGACAAAGAGCAACATCTCTTTGACAGTGAAAATCAAATCTTTGGATTTGGCTACAATTTGTGATTCTCCTAATGGCCCTTCACCCTTCAACAAGGAAAATTTGATTGTTTTGTTCTATGTTTCTAGGTGACCCTGCAAATCCCAACAAGAAGGTGGCCTAAGTTAGATTAGCATTATGATGCTAGATCAAAACAAAGCTCTTTGATGTACTTTGGATTCAAACTACCTTTAGTGGTAATCCTATTCTTTTTTGCCATGTTCCCATATGTTTCAATCCCTCTTGTGTAGGGTGTAGTGGTTTTTTTTTTTTCCCCTCTTGGTGTTTCTTGTTGATCTTGGTACTTGGTTGTTTTTCACTTCTTTGTTAAGGAATTAGATGCTCCAATTCATAGCTCCAATCAAAAGCATTTACCATAATCAAACACATCCTTGTAAATTATCCGCTTGAATTTGGCACACACAAAAGTCCCCCTTGATACTCGAGGCAAGAGAAGCCAACAAAGTTCCCCTAAAGGAGAAAAAGTAGAGAGTATATATCCCCTTGAATGAAAAGTAAGTGAAATTAACAACTCTAGTCACCATGTCAAAATAGGTATAAATAGATGCAAAACTCATTGATGCTCTTATGGGCTTTCATTGCGAGTTTCCACTAAATTGCCCTTTTAAGTTTTCACCTTAGAAGGAAGAGTGTCAAAGCTACTCTTTTGAGCATTCAACTTAAACTCAATTGCATAACATGTGGGCCTTGTTGGTGTTGGAAATAAGCCACACCCGGACTAACGATGGACTGGTCCAAGAGGGACTAGTAGCTCAATGGTAGAGCACTCTAGCAGCGTATGGAAGGTCCTAGGTTTGAGTCCTAGCTGGTCCATGTCTCAACATGGTATCGGAGCCAGGTCCAAGCTAGGAGCCCCAAGCACATGAGAGGTGTGGCTTAAGGGGGGTGTTGGTGTTGGAAATAAGCCACACTCGGACTGACGATGGACTGGTCCAAGAGGGGTCAGTAGCTCAGTGGTAGAGCACTCCAGCAGCGTATGGAAGGTCCTAGGTTTGAGTCCTAGCTGGTCCATGTCTCAACAGGCCTAAATTACCTTACTAGATTAAAAGGAGGCAATATCTCAAGATCTAGAGCCTCAAATAATTATACCTTAATAAAGACCATCATCATCATAAGTTGCATATCCAACAAGATCTAGATACAAGATTGCTTTAAGTATCATCTTAGGTTTTTGCTTTTCTAAGTAGCATTTGATACTCAATGTAATCATCTGATAGCTTGTATCAAAAATATCACCATCTTTTATTCTACAAGTGGTTGCTTATTAAATATATCGAGGGACATTTCATAAATATCAATATCAACATTAACACTAGTCATTTTAAGCTCAACAAGATATACAAGATTGAGTTTGTCATCATTAGAAGAGTTAGATGGACAACAACATCACTATCATAAGTAGACAAATGTTTATAATCAATAATAAACTGACCTCTTCTATGAGATTTGGTCAACAAACGAACCTCAGATTTCCACTTAGATCTATCTAACCAAAATACATACATCTCATAAACTTTAGAGGTGGATCTTGTAGATCACAATGAGTATGTTGACCCCATGATGTACAAGGTTGTAGATCAAAGAAATTACTAGAAATATGAAATTTACATCAATAATGAAAACAAATTTGGACATTTTTGGACTCACCTACAAATTGCTTTTGGCTGTTTTGACAACTTAGATTCTTGAACTTAACAAGAATGATAAAAAATGTAGGGTTGGAAATGATATGAAACGGAAAGATTAATAGAATGAAATGGATGGGGTGTAGATCAAAGAAATTAAACAACATTTTTGGATTCACCTACAAATTGCTTTTGGCTGTTTTGACAACTTGGATTCTTAAACTTAAAGAAGAATGATCAACAATGTAGGCTTGAGAATGATATGAAAAGGAAAGATTAATAGAATGAAATGGACGGGCAATGATCAATGAGACGAGAAGAAAATATTCAATGAAAGCTCATATAAATTATTGTTGCTTACAGATGAGGATTTACATTCTTATTGAAAGTGAAGAATAGTTTAACTACCATGTAGAAGACTACCTAAACTGAAAGCTGGCTAGATCAAACTAATTATACCATAAAGATAAATATTTACACTGGAATGGAAGGGATGTTTTTGATTACAGGCCAAACCATAGAAAGGACTTCTCAATGTCTGTTTTAATGGGCTGAACTACTAGGAGTTTAGAAATTGGCTGATCAAGCCATGTAGTTTGACCAGGGCACCTTTTCCTATTTTTTTTTCTTTTTTTTTCTTTTTTTTTATAATTTTTAAACAGTAAGAGTTAAAGTCAAATATTAATTAGTGCAACTAAATTTTATGATAAAGTTATGTGATTTTATGAATATTTATTTGGAAAATTCAAAATAACATAGTGTATATAAAGTATTTTGATATATATAATAGAAATCAACACTTTTCTCCTAGGCAACCATTTATAATCTCAAGTTTTTATTTCTGATAACATAGGTTTCCACTGTTACTCAAGTATTTTGGGTAACATCTATCCAACACTGGGTGCGCATTTGACTGTATTTAATAATTAATTGAAATTCAGATATTCAAATGTGCATCCAAAGTATTGGATAGACAATTTGAATATTTTGAGGTAATCTGAATTTCAATTAATTATTAATAAATACGGTCAAATATGCGGCTAGAGTGTTGGATACACAATACGAATATTTTGAAGGTAAACAGGAATTTGCAGACAACATTTTTCATTCAGTTCTTACATCCAACAGCATCAAAAGAAAGTATAAAACAAAAGGGTACAGCGTTCATTTTCCAACAAGAAGTCTTTTACCAGATTTTCATTTTCTGGCAACACTCTATCTATGTGAGCAATAAGCTTTAACAGTATTTATCTTGAAAGATAAGATCCTTAATTACTTGGGCTAGTGTAAAGAAGTTTAGAAGAGACTGAAACAGGGGGAAAACAGGGGAGAAATTATATTTGGAAAAGACATGGGAATGAGAATTCTTTTGATGTATGATTCCTTAAAGTTTCCTGGGGTTATCCTTAGCCAGACAAGCCTATGCATAATATCTGAGGAAATTTTCAAACATTTGCAGAAAAGGGACTCAACATAATGGAAAGTTCTGTAAGTTTTTTAAACTGGAGAATTTCTCAATTTGTGTCTCATTTTCAATTACAAAGAGAAATAGTTACAGTAACATTCAAACTAGTAGTATGGCCTCAAAAATGTAGGGGAAAACCACTGAAAATCAAGCATATACTATTCCACTCAAACCAGGCCGTCTGTCCGAACTTTTTCCTGCGAGCCTTCTAGAGGGAACTTTCTTTCTTGTGGTCGAACTACAAAATGACCTTGATGGTTTTATATGATTTTTCAATTTCTTAATATCTGCTATCTGCAGAGGCTTCATTATAAAATCCTCTGCTCCTTCATCAAGACATCTGTGAATATACAAATGTTAAATATTGAGATATAACAGAATGGTTATGCATCTTAAAACAGCTTTACAATGATATTCTTGAATTACTTTCCAAGCCAGTTATTTAATCAATGTTTGCTCATGGACTGGCCCATTTACCTTTTAATCCGCTGGGGTACATCTTCAGAAGACATCATCACAACTGGTATTTCCTTGAGACCTTCTGTTTCCTACAAATTATTTTCAAATAGAAATTGAGTTTGAAGCAATAAAAAAGAACACAGATGTTCTTTTCCTAAGCATAGAAGAGTTGAGACTGGTGAAGTAGCTAAGAGAAACTTCAAAGTGCAGAGTGATATTTACCTTCACTTTTTTGAGAAGATCATAACCATTCATTCCTGGCATACAGTAGTCTGTGATAATCAAATTCACCTTGAGGTTCTGCAACAGAAACCAGGAGAGGGAATAAGATCAAATGTCCCTTGTTCTGTCCATTGGAAAAAGTTCTTAATATTTGTGGCTGCAGGTGTGAATCGGGGGAATGAATAGAGAGTTTCTAAATTTTAGGATTCAAAAATTGATCAAAACAAAATTCACAGTAAGTTTCAAATTATGATTGCACTCAACAGATTATATATAGTGCAACTGCCCCAAGAGGAATTTAGCAATGGTAAAGGGTGGATTTCCCTTTTGTAGTTTTTTAATTTGCAGGGATAAGGCCATTCTGCAGCCATGAAAGAAATTTCACGACTGATGAACAGAACACACTCTGAAGTTAAATACACAAGTGAATGAATCCCTATTTTTTAAGCCCACACAAGAACAATTGGCATCATAAACACACAATGGTTGTAGAGATTGGATGTCTATGGGCCTATCTCAAAATATGTCCTGGAAGGTTAATCTCCATGGATTGAAGGATGATGGGGGATCCAAATGTAAGCAAGATCAAATTTGAAATCGAGCCACCAGACAAGAAATAAAGTGGAAAATCAAGAATTTCATTAGTTGGACCTTGGAAAACAGTGTTTCTTTACTGCCAGATCTTGCACAATATTTAACGTCTGAATTAAGAATTTGGAAGACAAATAAGGAAAAATAAAAGAATTTAATGCAAAGCAGAAAAAATCATCATTACCACACTGGAGATTGTGTACTAGTGCATCTTCTGGTTTGAGAAACAGGACCTATAGATGGCTGCTTACAGGAGTTGGATTAGGATTTAAAGTTAAACAGATCAGGTGACCAGGCTTTAAGGAACTGTGATATGCACCATCAAAATCTTCACAGACAGTGTGAGGGAAAAACTATGAAAGAGCTAATCAGCTTATAACCCTTGTCAATCATCCATCTGACTGATGAAAGAGATAACAGACAGACAGACTGGCATGTAGATATGATGTTTTAAAACAAACAAAGGCTTGACGAAAAGCTGCTCTTACATAGCATTACTGTAATCAAATTGCACTAAGAACTGCAGCTATAGCAACATTAGCATTCACAAATGTAAAATATGTTAAATGACCATAATAAAGGTCTTGCAAGTAAGTTGGAATGTCCGAAAGTTTTTGATAATCGCTAAAATGAGAATGGCTTCATTAAGCCTAGTCTGGTTAAAAATGGGTATGCTGCTTGAAAATCTATCCTTACATTGTTAGAATCAGAAGCAGGGAGCTCATCCTCATGGACCCCCAACACCTCCAATGCCCTGGCAGCGCTCTCCACAACAGTAACTGCATCACATAGCACATTTAGAATCAGGCTTACTCCAAAGAATGAATGAATTGAAGAAAAATACCAAAAGAAGAGCCCTTAAAGCACCCTTCTCCTACCTTTGAAGAAGATCATTTTGAGCATTTTTTCCATGATTTTTCGGTCTATCATGCAGTCATCCACAGCCAGGACATGAATTTGAGAAGTGGGTGAGGCTGAATTCATGAGTGTATTACTGCAACACTTCTCCCTGGTCATTACAGCAACTATGGCGCCAGAGTAAATCTGGGGGAGGAGCTTATACAAACACACAAATTGGCATTTGCATTTGCTGGTGGGGAGTCCTTATGAGGGAGTTTCTATAGTGGAGAGCAACCAGAAAACGTTTCAGATGGTTGGGCTCCACAGCCAGGACCCCACCGGATTGTCGTGGGCTTCAAAGCTTTTGGGGATTCGCTATATATTCTCATTATGGAGGCATTACAGATATTGTCCAATGCTGGATTTAGGAGTGCCAAAAGAAAACTTTACTGTAGACCTTGTACAATTTCTGGGCTATAAAAAAGAGGAAAAAATTTACAAATAAACGATGAAGAAGCCCTCCACGTATCATTACACTGTACAATTTCCCTTATAAAAAGTCGGTTGAGAGAGGGATGAGTAGATTTTATTTTATTTTTATTAAGATTGAAATCGTTCCAGGTGGCAATTGGGTGTGAGTGATATCCCATAATTTCTTCATATAATGGGAAGAAATGTAAATTTTCTCCCTCCATGATTAACAAATGTGCAGGATTTTCTCACCCAAGCCAATGAAGTTCTTTGTAGACAATTAATTATTTTTAGGTTATCGATAAAGTGGAATGATTTATAAATAATTTAGTTGAAGATAAAAATTTATATTTATAAAGAGATGAGATGTGATTAGGTGATGGATAAATATAGTGAAAGTAAAATCTTTTAATATATATAAGTCAACTATGTTTAGGGATGAGCCAAAAATCATATCCTTACTAAATAATATAATATATTATATTTAATATTATAAATAAATAAACAAAAGTCATGAATCATTTATGAATTTAATTTTGTCTAAATTGTTTAACATCATTGTTCTAGGTTACGTTTTATGATCTATCATCATTAGATTTTACTCTTATAGCTCTCTACTATTCTAATGATGGATCACAAAGTGTGACCCAAAACATTGATAATAAGCAAATCAAACATAGTTCAATCTAGAAACAATTCATGATTATTATTATGGATTGTGGAAATCTAATATCTGTGATAAATAAATAAATATAAACATTATATTAAAATATTAAAAAATTTGATTTTGAATATATAAATATTTATTTTTAACTTTTACATCGTTCATGTTTATTATAATCATTTTCAATACAAGTCTATATAAATTATTAGTTGTAAGTGCTAAGATTTTTTGTAAGAATGTGTAAATTATCATTCTTATTTGTAATAATAGAGATAGATAAAGTATTGTGGCTTTGTTAAATTATTAAGTGTACCATCATATACATAAGAAAATTTGGTTAATATGTGAACAAGATTGTTGACAAGATCAACTACAAGTGTGACGTCATGATTCTGTATTAAATAATGCATGCAAAAACTTTCTATTCATTTGGTTGTCTAGAGTTGAGAATTTTATGTAATGCATTTTTTTTTTGGAAAATACAATAATTCAAAAGTTTAAAATTTATTAACATATTTTGGTTTTGGTTGTGTATTTTGATGAGTTTTTTTGTTTTTCCACAAATAAGAATCATGTAGTGGTTGGTCCATTTTATTTTAATATATAGTCTATGTAGTTATGTTTAAGTAATTTAGTTATGTATAGTGATTAGTTTGTTTGGTTGTGTTAGTAGTTTAGTTAAACTATACATTTTAAACCTAAAAATATTAATCAAACCATTTAGCTATAATAGTTTGCCTTTTCTATTGTTATAACATTTATCTTTATCAATACTAATAATATATCAATTAAATAATATAATATTAAGTTACTAAAATGTTTATAACAATAATTTTATTTTTTCTTGTTGAGTGAATCCTAAACTTAAAGATCACATTATACATATATATATATATATATATATATATATATATATATATATATATATATATATATATATATATATATATATATATATATATATATATATATATGTTGTCTTGTAAGAAGCAATATTAAATTATTATCATATCTGAAAAACTTAGAAATAAGATTGTGTTACAATATAGAAGATAATAGGTTAAACTAAATAAATTTATAAAGTGATTCTATTTTCATTTTTGTATGTGTTAATATTTTGAAATACTTCTTCACAAATAATTATAATTAGAAGTATGTTTTTATGATAGATTGGATATGTTATTTTGGTTGAAATGAAGTTTTGTGTACATGCTTCATTAGATATAGTAAGTGGTTATGCAAGAACAATCAAAATTATTTTGTGATTGAATTATTAGCAATAATAAAATCATGACTTGTTGAAGGGGTTATTGTCAAGTGGTAAGGCCACTTGTTTCTCATGTTGGAGACCAAGATTAATTCCCCTAAGTGATATATTAACATCAATAGGCATGTTGAAGAACTAGTTGTACTTTAAATGGTTTTAGGAAAGATGTCTCACCTTGCATCCTAATTTTATGAACAACAAAAAGAAATCTATAAAAATATAATTTTCAAGGTTCTAGAGGTTGTTTTTACCCCAAAAAAGTTAATATAGAGATTATCTATAACAAGTCGATTATATGGCAACATGGACCTCTTCAACTTGTTTTTTTAGAAAGAGGCTCAATCGACTTCCTAAATCAAAAGTTATGGCCCCTAGAAGATGGACCTCCCTAGAAAAATTTTAAGAGCATCTATAAAAAATGAGAGAGTTGTAAGAGGAAGTTTACACTTGTTGACCAACTTATGATGCATTTTTTGACATGTTGTAAGACATCGTTATATAGAGATAATGGATCCAAATTGGAGTGCCAATTTGGTGAGTGGATTATAATGACCTTATGGTCACTAGAAGGATTGTGCTATTTTTAGCCAATGGAATCATCTTGGTATTTGGACATTGAACTTTTAACTAGGGATTTAGGTGTTATATTTCAGATGGTTTTAGCTGAGGGTTTCTTAATTATCAGTTGATGTTCTCATGCATTGCTTCTCCTATTTATTGGGTTCTTGAGATAAAGGTTTCATAAATTTTTAGTACTATTATGCTACTAGAATTGCTCTAGATCCCTTGTTGGTGATACTCCTAAAAAGACTTAGACTTTACAAGTGTATTGTAACCAATGTTTCTTATATAATAGATTGGTTTCTTTGGAGTGTGGAATCTTCCTCATAAAAGGCCCATGTAAATCACAATGTTATGATATATTTCTTTTGTTTTTTTATTTTTTCTTGTAACTTTATCTAGCATAAAATGATTTTGAATTCTTTCCTCCTAGAAGAAAAAAATGACATGTACATTACTCTCTTGGAATTTGGTGATCTATCGTAATAAAGACATAGGCTTTGCAAGTGCATTGTAAACCACTATTTACTAAAATAATGCATTGATTTTCTTTGGAGTGTTGGGTTTTCTTATAAAAGGTTTTTCTCATGTAAATCACCACATTATGGTAATTAGAGAAGTCAAGATCCATAATGCTATAGTTTTGGACTCAATAGAATAAGTGGAGAATTCTAAGCATGTTTGATGTATAGTTCTTACAAATGTCCTAGTAAATGCATTTGTTAATCTCTTTTTTATCCACTTTGAGATTGGGACCCATCAAGAAAACATGAATAGTAGAAGATTATTGACAAATATACCAATAGTCTATAGAAGATATTCGTTCTAGTTAATTGACATTTTTTCCTATTCAAAGAGCTCCAAAGAGGATAATTATTCATAATAATATTACCTTAACCTACCCTTCTGATCATCTATGAAATATCATAGTTTGTTCAAATAGTCAAACAATCCCAAAAATAATGTCTTAGTGATTAGACATCAAATTTAGCTTGGACTTGATAAACTAAGAGGTGATATTTTTACATTAAATAAACTTCTAAATGAACAAGAAAATTTAATTATTCTAAGAAAACCCATTAAATTACATTGAGAGAAGGTTCTCAAACCTAAAATCCATAAAGAGTAGCTACCTAAATGAGAGTATAAAAGATCTAACTTTAAAACAATAGACTATAAAAATTGCTTCATGGTAGAGCATACACAATACTAGAAAATTTAGGCCATTATTACATAGATATAGAAAGGATATAGTGATTTCAATCAAATCAATTTTTACATTGATTCTATTGGTTTATAAAGCCACTAGTTTCTTGTACAAGCTACCAAAACAACTTATGGGGAAAAATTTCCAAATACTAATAATTATTTTCTTCACTTAACAATTAAATAATGTATTATTTATTCATAAATTAACATCTATATGATAATTTATTTTATTATTTAATCTAGCTTATACTATCTAATGATATAATAAATTATGATTCCCTCCTTATTACATCAATCAAAACAAATGTGAGGTCAAGCAAGAAATAACCCTCCCGCGAGAGGGGGAATTGAACATGATGGAAACATATGCCTATTATGTAAACTTTCATGAAAACCTATTTTTCCTAGCCCAGATTAAGAGAATCCAAGAAGTAGTATAAGGTGTTCATGCTGTGTGTGTGTGTGTGTGTGTGTGTGTCTATTGTCTTTGTATTTCATTTTGTGATAATGATAGAGAGTTGTCCCCTATGACAATTTTCCTAAAACAAATCCAAACAAAGGATGGAATGCTACAATGACTAAACACATGATCCCTTTTGGAAACTTTTATGGAGCACCTCTATCAATTCTCTTCCCTCACCCAAGAAACGCCAAAATAACTCCATCAATGGATCCCTTGACTGTCAAACTTACAAAACCTCTATACAACACGAGAGAACATCAAATATTCCCGTTCTCCATGTATAGTTAGAGAAGACTTCTCTGAGAGTCAACATATCCTTTGTGTGTGCCAATATCCCTTCTCTAGTGCTATGGGAACCAATCCCTTCTATGTTATACAAAATAAATTGAACCATAGTGAATACATTAACTACACCCACAAGTTCTTCCACAAAATATAAAGCCTTCCCTTACTCCATGAAAAGACACAAATATGAAATTGGTTCTTCTTGTGCAATATATCATATGTGAGTTATAACTTGGAAAGATAAAAATCCCCCTATGTTCAATGCCTCTAATTTGTTATCTCTTTACATTCTAACCATTCGATGAAGCTTTGAAATATCCATGTATCAGTAGAACATGACCTTGCATTCAATGCAATAATAAACTTCCAATTCTATTATGTCTTCCATAGTCACTCATCATCCTAAAAATGATTGAATAAAAATAATACAAATGCATTAAAAAATTCAGTTAGTACCAAAAAATGACAATTATTCTGACTATAATAGATATTAGTAATAGATAAATCCAATTGTAAAATGTGTTATGTAGTTTCCTTCACATTTTTTGTTGCCACTTCTTGCACTATCTTTTTAAATTAGAAATGATACCATATAAGAAAGCTCACCTAGGTTCTTTCACCAACACAAGAATCAAATGCAAATAAATTTAAATTGCGGTATTCACAAAGGCATACTTTCCACTTCAACTATATGCCAAACCCTCTCCTCGTATCATGTGATTTATTCAATATTTTTCTATGTTATTTTAAATCAAACAGAATAAGAGAACATAAAGGCAATTGAAAAATTCTACCTCCTTGCCTTACACCACTATAACAAAAGGAATTTTTAATAGAAATCAATAAATCTATTGTTAGAAATATGAAACAAATGAATAACCGAGATCTTTATATGAGAGAAATAAGCTATAAAATATTGTAAATAAAATAAAGCAATTATAGACCCATGATTCCAAGAGATGTGCAAATTTCAAGAAGGATTGCATTAGGAGCTCAATTTTTTCTATAGAGGAATGACTACATGCATCAATGTACATGAATGTCAAGGCATGCAATATGAATCTAGAATTCCAAATACAAGCTAGGTAATGAGTTTATATAGAACTAGGGAGGGGATGGAGGTGGCAAATCCAACAAATAGAAAGTGACCAACAAGTAGTCTAAAAATAGTAAATGCTCCACCCTTTAAGGATGGTGACACCTTAACATTTTATCTTAAGCATGTTTCAATTATTAATTAATTAAACTCGCTTTAATAACATAAAAAAGCTTAATAAAGGTCTAGGAAAAAAATATGACTAAAGGAGAATAAATATCCCACTAGGAAAATTGATGCAAGAGCATCGGAGTAGTTCAAACCGACACTTGGATTTGATCCCGATGAGACATCGATCCTAGTATTGGTATGTTCTTACTGGTTGGTCTTGCAGTGTATGGAGCGAAGATGAATCAGGTTGCGGGTGGTTTTCGTAACTTGTAGATTGTTGAGTGATGTTGTTTTAGGCCTTGTCCGATGTTTCTGAAGGACCACATGAAGTTTTATGCATTTGGTGATGTTCTTGGTGATTTGGGCCGACATGTTATCGTTTACACATTTCATCATGAATCGGTTGGTCTTTGGAAGACTTGATCAAGTTGTTATCGCTTGTGGATAGTATAAAGGGAAAGTTTAGAGATTCATTTTAGAAGGAGGAGGTTGGAGAAAGAGGAGATTGAGCGAAGACGTAGTTTCTAGAGAGATTCTAGTCCAGGGGGACTGAAGTCCGGAAGGGACGAGGTTCAGATCAATGCAGAACAGTGCAGACTATTACCAAAGGCTTATTTGTCGAGCAGAAGATCTGCGGATCTTAGATTTGTGTTGTATGGATTGGTTTGTAATCCTAGGCTATGGTTCAACATGTGTAGCCACTGAAGGCATATGTAATTCATTAAATGGTTATAAAGATTGATTTATCTGGTTACAGGTTATATCATGTGTTACTTCTACTGGTTAGGTTGCTCTTTATCTGTTTATTGGTTATATCTTGTGTTGTGCTACCGATTGCCAGTATCTTACATGGTATTTTGTGTTATAGGCTACAAGGTGGGGATGTCCTTTATTGGATCTCCCTACCTTGATTGCATCAATTGGTATTAGAGCTGGTTTATGAGCCTATTGATTGAAGAAGACCTAGTTATGTAACGATTGGTTGGAAAGGAAGTTGAGGCAACTTGTAGACTTGTTCAGATCACTGAACGTGAGGCAGTGCAAGGCTTGCAAGTAGACCACTGAACCTAGAGCTTGAGCTTGAGTCAGTTAGTGGGTGGAGACTTGAACAGATTGTCGAACCGAGGCAGACTATAGGGTGGACCGGTAGATCATCGAGGAGAGGCAATCAGAACCTGTAGTCAGACCACCAAACCCTTGAGACAATTGCAAGTACCTACTAACAGATCAATGAACTAGATCAAGTGATGGGACTCACTTTTCAATTAACCCCGAGACTCTGATGCAGGAGCACCAGAGTAGTTCAAACCGACACTTGGATTTGATCTCAGTGAGACATCGATCCTGATATTGCCCAATATTGGTATGTTCTCACTGATTGGTCTTGCAGTGTATGGAGCGAAGATGATTTGGGTTGTGGGTGTTTTTCGTAACTTGCGGATCATTGAGCGATGTTGTTTTGGGCCTTGTCTGATGTTTTCAGAGGACTGCATGAAGTTTTATGCATTTGGTGATGTTCTTGGTGATTTGGGCTGACATATTATCGTTTACATGTTTCATCATGAACTGATTAGTCTTTGGCCGACTTGATCAAGTTGTTATCGCTTGCGGATGGTATAAAGGGAAAATTTAGATATTCATTTTAGAGGACAAAGGTCGAAGAAAGAGGAGATCGAGCGAAGATGTAGTTTCGAGAGAGATTCTAGTCTGGGGGGACTGAAGTCCAGAAGGGCTAAGGTCCAGATCAGTGCAAAATAATGCAGACTATTACCAGAGGCTTATTTGTCGAGCAAAAGATCTGCGGATCTTAGATTTGTGTTGTATGGATTGTTTTGTAATCCTGGGATGCGGTCCAGCATGTGTAGCCATTGCAGGCATATGTAATTCATTAAATGGTTATAAAGATTGATTTATTTGGTTACCAGTTATATCATGTGTTACTTCTACCAGTTAGGTTGCTCTTTATCTGTTTACCGGTTATATCTTGTGTTGTGCTACTGGTTGTCGGTATCTTGCATGGTGTTTTGTGTTATAGGCTGCAAGGCGGGGATGTCCTTCATTGGATCTCCCTACCTTGACTGCATCAAAAATAATAACCTACACTAACACCCCCTTAAGCATAGCTTAGAAGGGTGATAATGAACCCTTTAATTGTATTAAAGCTATTGTATTTTCACCATCCATTAAGATATCTTATGTAGTTTTTGGATTTGATTGTGTGAGTAATTTTTACCATCAACATTTTAGATCTTACTGCTCCTTATACTCTCTTGCATCCTGATGATGGATTACGGAGTGTGATCCGAAACGTTGATGGTAAAAACTGCTCACACAATCAAATCCAAAAACTACATAAGATACCTTTTAATTGTATTTTATTGCCACTATTTATCTTGATTGTTATTAAAAAAAATGTTTCACTTTCATACAAACTTTATTGAATTTCCCAAGGTTATGATAAATATAAAACATTGAAATATGTTTATTATTGATATGATGAATATTTCTAGAAGTGTATGTTAATAGTTTAAATGTGATGAAATGGTGTGATTTATCATTATGAGAAAATATGACTAACATGTTTTACAATAAAAGGAGTAAGGATGTGATGACACATGTATTCCTATAGCTAAAGAAAGTGTAGCAATGATAAGATAATGAACTCATATAGTCAAGTATAATGTGGGCATGTAGCAACACATGAGTGAGTGTTGAGTTGGTCACCGAGTAGCTACATAAGACTCCTACTTCCAATGAATGACTGGAAAACTAAAGACTTCCACTACAATTATTGATAATGTTGTTATGTTACATACCCATCTCCAGATACCTCCATAGGCATATCTTCTCTTTTATGATTAACAAAGTTATGATTAGGACTCATTTTTTAATCTTTTAGTTATGTTCTTCTAGCAAATAATTATCTCTCTACTTAACAAGGATGAGCTACAGATTTAACATGACCAATTCAATTTAGTTAGGAGTTATTTGAGTTCATATATACATTACAAAGAATAGTGGATGTGTAATCAAGCATTTCATATAATTGTGTTTCCAATTTAGTAATCAAAATGCTAGCAAGTTTTCATTTCTATGAGTGATTTTACATAAAGCCTTCACTATAGTTGTTTTCTTTGTATAATGAGTACACATACCCAAGTAGGGCCCACTTGAGATATGGTTCTACTCTATTATTTAGTTTATTACTGTTACTACATTTAGTTGTTATTCAATGAATACAATTATTCTTGAATAATTCAAATGTTCATGTAGCAACTGTTATTTGGCATTTTGTATAATATTTTTAGCTAAAACTATCAGCTACATGTAACCATGATTCATAGAAGAATATCAATAATATTGTTCACCATCTAAGTTATTTGTCAATATAGTAATGTTTGCTTTTAGATTTTATGATCTCTTCAATTCATGAAAGCATATTAGGGAGCCTAGAAAAACTACTAGTGTACATATAATATAAGTGTACATATAATATAAGTGTCGTATTAAGTTTATGTCCTTAGTTGATAATTTAATGTATCCTACAATAACTAATGGTTGCTTGATGTAGAATGAGCTTGTTATTTTAGTAGAGTGCATGACTATACTGCTCCATATCATCGATTATAGGAATCCATACATTTTTGGCATTGTTGTCAAGGACAATGGCAAACTATCAAGGTATTTGGATTTTTTAAAATTTCTTGTTTTCATCGATTATTGAATTTATCTATAGCATTGAAGATCATTAAATATTACAACAATTACTATTTTTTTTATTAAATTTGTACAAGTAAGGTGGGTAGTAGCATACAATTATTATATGTAGAGAAAAAGCCATTCTTTAGGAAGATTTCTTCCAACCTATACCTTGACATTGCCTCCACTCGAGTAGAATTTACTAGGGTAGACAAACCACCATTGCAATCCTATTCACAAGGCACAAGGTACCTCTAATTACCTATTAGATGGGCATGTTTTTCTATCTAAATTATCAAATACTTGACATATGAAGGGCAAAATTCCTTAATATAAACAATTCACTTCAAGCTAGTTAGCCATTTGAGGCATGTTCAACCTGTGATCCTACCCAACAATCTTAGCCATATAGTATCACAAATAGGTACTAATTTAAAAAAAGGTAAGGTTACTACATTGTCACACTATTATTTAATTCAATTACTAGTTAGAATTAGTTTGAATGCTCATTTTACAAACATGTCATGGGAAGATTTTTTTGGTCTTGAAAATAGTAAGTGGATGAATATTGGGCCTCATGGCCAAACATTGACTTGCAAATGGACTGCAAGAATGAGGATGTGTGAGTGGGGCCAAAAGTTGTGGAAAGTAGTACTAAATCCATAGCCTCCTCTAAGTATGTAGCCTCTACATCTAGTGTAGCTTCTCATGTGTAGGAACCTTTTAATAAACCACGAGCCTCATTATAATCCATAACTCTTAGTGAGGATGTGCCATCTCAAAACCCTAGTTTGGGGTTTAATACATCAAACCCACTTCTTGATTATTAATTTCCTCCTAATAATACGACCATAGCCACAACTATAGTTACACTAAGAAAATAGAAATACAAAGAAAAGAAAACCAACCCTAGCTACTACCATTGGCAAAAAAAATAAAAATAAATAGCCCCCTCAAAACCCCCTAGGTGATTTCATTACCTAAAAAATAGGAAAACAACCACAAAGCCAAATCCTCCAAGCCCTAAACCATTTCTATTTAGAGAACATGTTTGTGCACTATGAATGCCCAGTTTGACAATAAGAATCCTGATATTCTGAAACTAGTGAGGGGCATTCATTTGATAAACCAATTCTAGTTTGGGAAGATGAATAGGGTGAGGGATATTATGCATGTAGTAAAAAAATTAAGAAAGGGAAACACCATCACAAGATAAGTAAGGGTCAAACTCACAACATGAGTCAAGGTTGGAACAACTACCTAAAATGATTGACATAGAAGCAAGAGAAGGTATGAAGGAAGGTCAAACAAGAATTATGCATCATAACCCTCTTGGTTTCTCTTGGCCATCACTTTCTCTTTAGCTATGGAAACAAGTGCATAAATTGAATCGATAAGAGAAAAATGGAGGAAAGAGAAGGAAGAAATGTAACAAAAAATTGATTCTAAAGTTAAACTTGAAAGGATGAAGAAATGAGTAAGCTTGAACAAAAAATTGAACATAAGGTTGTAATGGTACCTAGAATTATTCAGTGAGGACACTTACAAGAATTTATTCTTTGTTCTTAAGAGATTTTTTCTTTTAATTTTCAATTCATTCAATTGTACTATGACTTACCATTCTCTATTCTTACCCCTAGATAGATTATCGGTATTTTTCAAGCATCTATTCCCTAGTTGCATAATTCACTTTGTGAATTTTATCACACAACTATGTTGTGCTCTACAATACTAAATGGAACTTGTTTCTTTATATAAGGAACTTGCAACTATGAGCACAAAATGAAATCAATAGGGGGTAACATATACAATAGTATTGGGAATTGGAGAAATAAGCTTCACTACCCTTCAAAATAGATTTAGGTAATCATAATAACATATTGAACATTTGGTTTGTAATTGTAGATAGATTAATTACTCAACAAATCTTGGCAACCATCTGATCTAGTCATGTTATGTTTGGACAACTAGAAATTTATGTAGATAGAGAGGTTATTGGATTTGCTGCAAGTAGACAGACTGAAATCATTGATGAGTTGAAAAGAAAAGAGTCACATTACTTATATAAATACCATGCAACAATCAAAAGAGAACAAAATTAACAATTATATGAATATACCTGGAGAATAAGGGGAGTTGTGGGTACCTCTACTATTTTAGCCAGCATTTTTTATGGTGGCTTATCCAAAATTTGCAAGGGAATGCACCTTATGACAAAGAGATGAAGAAAATTAGGAGGAAAAGGATGGAAAAGATGAAAAGATTCTACTAGACTCCAACCACTCATGACACTAGTATAACCACCCCTAGAGACTTCAAGGAGTTAGCCTTGTTCAAGAATTAAATTCCCCCTCCTTGAGAGCAAGTAGGAAATTCGAGGGGACTAATGAGACCTTTAGTTGTCTTTTAATTGCCATTATTTATCTTGTTTTTTCTCAAAAAATGTTGCACTTTCATACTTTTCATACAAACTTCATGACATTTCTCAAGTTTATGATAAATGAAAAGAATTGAGTAATTTTTTTAATGATATGATGCATATTTACATAAGTGTATGCTTATTGGTTAAAATATGATGAAATGGTTTGATTTATCATGATGAGAAAATAAGACTAATGTTTTCTAAAAAAAAAGGAGTAAGGATATGATTACACAAGTATTCTTGTAGTTGAAGAAAGTGCAGTAGCAGTGAGAGAATGTACTCCCATAGTTGAGTGAAATGTGGACCTGTAACAACATGTGAGTAAGTATTGAGTTGGTTGTTTTTTGATTAAGTAAGTAGGAAGGGACTTGATAACACACAGTTAATAACATAGTGAATCCATCAGAAAACAACCATTAGCACATAACAATTAGAATCACACACAAACCAACCATCAACCAAACGTAATAAAAAACTTAAATGAAATTTCTAGTAAGTAAACAACATCCAAACTAAACTACTAAAGATAATAGCTAGCCAATTGATGAAAAGAAGGGGTTTAGAAATATATTTCAAGTGAAAACAATCACTATTGGTTTCCCTTTCAAATTTCAAGTCACTAACTTTGGTGGTTCCACTCTCAAGCCCTCATATCTCCTAGTAGCCCTCCCGAAGGGTTCAATAGGGTAAAAATTCCAAACCAGGATCCATCCCAACAACCTAAAACCAATTTTGAGTACCCTTTTGGGATTTTAACAATATATCAAAAACTAAGATAGGGTTACTTAAGAAGAAAGGGCTCAAATCTTGACTGCTACGTAGTGGATTAGGCCTAATTAGAGCAATAAATGGGGTTTTCCGAGCATAAATTTACATGAAGATGAGATATCAAAAATATAAGCACATATTTGAGTACCCATTTTGGCCTTGTTTAACATATCTCAGATTCAGGTGAGGTTGTTTTGGAACATGGCCCTAAAATATAGACTGGTAATGCTACCCTTAAGCCCAATTAGGCCTCCTTTCCAAAGCAACTATGTGGGATTCTTACCCCAACATAAAAAAGGTCTTAAAATGTCACTTTCCCTAATTGAAACAATTCCCAAATTATCTTTTTTGCAAAACCCTACCTCTACCTAGCCAAATAAGCCAAATACATAAGGATATTGGGCTAAAGCATCAAAACAACCTAAACAAATTCCATTCCCTGCTTCTACAATCCATACAATATTGAAAAAACATGGAAAAAATCCATTCCACTGAGTTTCAATATTATTTCATTTGTGGAATCAATCAAACTTCATGATTTTTGTGCACAAACCTTTTAAACCCTATTTACCAAGAAATTTTTAGAAAAACTGCAATAACTTGGTCGACACCTAATGAAAATCGCTTAGCCCAGTTGGAAATGAAAGGAGATTAATATCTCTATCCAACCAATTCAATTACATATTCGTACTAGACCGTACATGGATGTACTATCCTCTAGAGCAGCAAAAAAATTGTCAAAATTGTAGAGAATAGAATGTACTTTATTGATTTTCTTCAAAAACATGGTCTCCCACCCTGACCTTGACCATTACATCATGTATTTAAACATTTCCCACCATATCTAACCAAATATAACTGCTTTTCAAATCCTATGACCGTTCAACTTCCCACCTTTTGAATTTTGCAACTTTTCATATAACAACTTTTACAAGATTTTGCAATATTTGAAAGTTTGAAGCCAAATGACTTTAGTTACATTCTAAATGGTCTATCATGACCTTATTGGACCAGATAAGACTCAAACACCCTAAAAATTAACATAAGACCTTATTTACAAAAAATGGACTATCATGGTGCCCTTGCACCACCAACTAAATACATAACAATAAAAGGCCATTAAAGTTCATAATAGAGAGTCTGACTAAAACCATAATAGAGATAGATAAACCTACAATGAAACCCTCCCAAAAGACTAAAGTAACCAAAACCCACAAACTACTTTTTTTTAATTTTAATGAGATCCCAATTCTTTTCCATAATCTGGAGGTTATTCTTCCATTATGCATCATCAGGACTACCTTCTTTGGGATCCTCCCCTTTCTAAGAACTCATGCCTGCATTCTTCTTGTGTTGCTTCTTCAATTTTATTTGGCCAAAGACCACCCCCACTACTACATTTCACATGATCTTGTTTGTGATCAGAGTTAGGGTATTAACTACATGCATTAGGGACTTTTCTTTCTCTAAGGCCCTTTTCTCTAGATTCAAGGTCCTTTAGTCTAACCTGCAAATTAGCAACTTGAGCTTTAAGGTTAGCTAACATTTCATTGTTAGCAATAGAGGTATTATCCATAGATTGAATGTTCTCATTTGTCCCCTGCTCCTCCATGATTTCCATATCTTACATCCTGAAATATTTCTTCTTTTCATCTTCATCCTTCCAGTTAACAATGTCTTTTTTAAATTCATCCATTTCAATTTCATTGTCACTACCCTCTGACTCCTCTTAGTTATCATGATTCTCCGAGAGAAATTCTTTTTCAAATAAGAACTCTAAATCCTCTTCCACCTTTGATTTTTTTATCTTTATGTCCTTTCCTTTAAATATGGCAAACCTTTTACCTCCCTAGGTAGTTTCTTGTCTAGTAGTATCTTGTTGTGAACCTATTCCGCAATAGGTTCCATATCCATATCATCTAGGTCAATTGTGACATTTTTGGATTTAGCAGCCTTGTCCATTTTTTTGGTTTTGGAACACCTAGGTTTAGGGCTGACAAACTTTGTTTTCTTAGGGGTCATCTTAAGGAGATCATCATCCTCTTGAACTATGCTATATTTATTGTTGGATATTGTCATGCATTGCAGTTGCTAGGGTATGTTGTTGTCATTGATGTCAATATATTCCTATGTATTATGATGGTATGATGAAAGAATAAGTATCTGGTAGAATACTAAGAGGGGGGGGGGGGTGAATCAGTATATTGAAAAACTGATACAAAGTTCCCAAACTCAAATTCAACCACACAAAGTAAACTAATCACAGTTAAGATCAATATTCATAAGAATACTTGACATCAACTAGTTTGACTGTTATGACAACTTAACAGTAAACAACTTCAATCTTTTAAACATCAACAATGCTTAATCATATCTCAACATATTCATCTCTCAATACTTCCAGTTAACATGCCTTATCAGAAGTTAATCAAATCAACAAATAATATCATAACCACAAAAGCATTCACCACTTGACACAAATGTTTATATGTGGAAAACCCAAATAGGTAAAAACCATGGTGAGATGAGACTCAAAAGGATATCTATTTGAACTCTTCTAAAGTTTGTCCTATTAGGAGCCAAGCCTATTAAAGCTTTACAATAAGTCCTGTTAGGAACTAATTCCGGTTAGGAATCACCTAGTTAAGGGATTTATAAATATGCCTTGATGAAAAGCACAATCCCTTGTTAGGAGTAACCTCGCTGGAGGATTTAAGAATCCAAGCTAACAGACCACCTTGTTAGAGGATTTAATGAGTAACCAAGCTTGTTAGAGCTCACCCGGTTAAGGGATTTCACTTCTACTGTAATTGTTAGAAAATAATAGGTTTTCTTGATCTGTTTAAGTAGCACTACATTTGCTTGATCAGATCCTTTTAAGCTTCAATCTGCTTTCACTCAAAGTGCAGATCCATTCATTGGTTAGGAAGCTACACACTCAACAGGTTTCTGCCAATCTTGCCAACACAAATCTTACAAACAACTTCATTGACCTTAAATACAAATCAATTAGGTTGGTAACACAACAAAAACCTAATTCTCATCATCGAGATTACAAACAAGTCAGTACAATCTTGATCATTAGAAATCATGACAATCTCTTCACATTCTTCAAGAAAATTCCAATCGCTCCATGATCACCACTTCATCAGACTTTGTAACTCATCACACACTGTGCATTAGATGCAATCCACTTTTCTCCTTCCCTAGACAATAAACAAATGTGCCAAAACAATTTGAACTTATCCTCATACAATGATCACACGTGTCTCCATCATTACCACTTATCAGATAATAAACCAACAAACTTGATCGGTTAGGGTTTAACAACTGATAGGGTTTACCCGTTACAATGCATAGAAAGGTTTAACCCTTTACACCGGTTTACCGGTTCAACTCACAAACTTTACATACTGGTTTACAACATCTTCCACAAAGCTCTTCTTACCGGTTACTAGCCAATATAAAAAACAATAATATCAGCAATAACATGAATACCATTACCGGTTCAATTGACATCAATGACAACATATCATTAATGCAATCTCTATGCAAAATGCCAATAAACTGCAAATGCCAACATATTATTCTGGTGATTGCTGATTGGGAGGATCTTATGATCTGGTTTGTAATGGTGGTTTGTTGATCACTATTTTGTAGAGTTTGATATATCCTCAGGCATATTTCGATGTGATCAGATCTGGTGCTATTATTTTGGGATATTGTTTGGGATGGTCTTGTGTATCTTCATTTCAAATGTTTCGTAATTTGATGCTCCACAAGTTCTTTCTTCATGACAGTTGCTAATTGGTTGTGTTCTTGAGCTTTTAGATGTTGATCGATGAAGATTTGATAAGTGGTGTTGGTGCAGTTGTTCCTGATGATTCTAACATGCTTGTTGGTGTTTCCTAATCATGTCCTATTTGTTTTGCATTGATCATTGTATGAGTTTTTGGTGGTCTCTATCAACCGGTGATGATTTGCATGTTATGCGGTATTTCTTGGTGGTGTAGCATATTGCGGTTGATCTTGGTGTGATTTCTGGTGGATGTGACCATTTGGGAATTTGATTTAGGACCATACTATGCTATATAAATCATTATATTGGTCTAGTGACCGATCTTTGTATCGTGTGATGTAATTTTGTAATTGAAGGTTGAGGGTTTAGCCGACCTTGTTATCAAGGTTGATGAATTGTATGTATAGGTGATATAGTCATGTAGTTTGGGTATCAATATTACGTCTACAATATTAGAGAGAGGTTTATGTGCGAACAAGTGATTTATCCTTCAGTGTTGAGTTTGAGGTGAGATTGGTGTTGCAGGGCAGACATCTATGCTTAACCAAAACTATAATCAAACATTTGGAGATGCTATTTCTTCAGTTCACTTCTTCCAGATTATAGTCTGAATCTTATTGTAAGTCAGTGAGACTTTCCTGAGGGTTGTAGCCTTCTGGGAAAATATTATTTGAGCAGTGAGCTCTAGGCAGTGTGCATGAATGCATGTGCATTCCCCATTGTAATATTTTCACATACTATTGCAGAGTGTCATCTTACTGTGGGTAGGTTCCCACCATGGTTTTTCCCTTAACCAGGTTTTCCACATCAATATATTGGTGTTATGTGTTGTGCTTTCAATTTTCCTATCTGTCTTATTGCTGCTATTTATTAGATCTATTTTTGGTGGTTAAGTTTGTTGTTCCGGTGAAGAATGATTCACCACCCCCCTCTTAGTATTCCCTCTTGGTTGCTGCTAACAATTGGTATCAGAGCTATATCCTTCGGTAGAAGCTTAGCCACTTGAGGAGATCTGGGATGGCAACTCAAAGTGTAATCTTTAAGAAGGATAGTCTGAGATTTGATGGAAGTAACTATGCTATATGGAAGGACCGAATGGAAGTACACTTGAAATGTCTTAGTGAAGATTATTGGAAGATTACAAAGAATGTCTACGTTGTTCTTCAGAATGGAACAACCACTATTGATGAGGTTAAGGAAGAAGAACATAATATTAGAGCGAAGGAAGCATTGCTTAGTGCCCTGACTGATTCTGAGATGACAAATGTGATGGGAATTCAAACCGCACATGAGATTTGGGTGAAGCTTGAGGTGTTGTATGAAGGTGATAAACAAGTGAAGGTTGCTAAGTTGCAAAGTTTGAGAGGAAAATATGAGACATTGAAGATGGGAGATGATGAGAACATACACTCTTTTATGGCTAAGGTGAATGATCTTGTCCTAGGTATTAGATGTGCTGGTGGAACTATTGAGAAAGATGAAATTGTTGCTAAGGTGCTGAGATCTTTGCCTCTTGCCTATAAGCATAAGGTTGTTGCTATTGATGAGATCCAGAGTGTGACTACTATGACAAGAGATATGCTAGTTGGAAATCTTGTTGCATTTGAGCTGAGTGAATTTGGAGAATCACATGGAAAGTCTGAGACAACATTTAGAGAATTTGCATCTGTATCCAGTAAGCAGAAATATGGTCCTGGTGAGTGCTGAATATCTAGATATGAAAGAGAGAGAAGGGAGATGGAAGAGAAAGAAAGGGAGATGGATGAACTTGAAGCTTTTATTGCTTAGAGATTGCCTAAAGGTGTCAATAAGTATGATAGAAAGTTGTCTTTGAAATCTTTCTCTTGTAACAAGCTATGAAATTTTGCTTCTAGATGCCCAGAGAGAATGGCTAAGTTTGATAAGCATGATAGGAATGATAGATATGAAAAGCATGAGAAGTATGGCAAGTCTTACAAGCCTAACTAGAAGTTTAAAAATTAGAAGAATTGTTTTGATTAAGTAAAAACAGGTATTTGAAAGGTACTCGAACCTTTTACAAGCCAGGAGAACAGACAAGCATAAAAAAGTGCCTGATCACTTCAAAAAGTCAAAATGAACCCATCGAAAGGGCACAACTTAAAACAACATTACATAATTACATAAAACTCAGAACATATAGCAACAGGAAGGCAAAAGACAGCAAAGAGACAAAACCAATGACAACGACTGGAACTAAATACTATTCAGGATCTCCTCAACGTGAACAACCATTTGTTTCATGTTGTTCGCCGAGGTCTTCATATCTTGCAGCTCATGACCTTCGATGTCAACCTCATTCTTTGTGTTGGCTCTAGTCCTCCTTTCATGACCCTTCTTGTTCACCTGCTCTTTATCACCTTCCTTCTCTGCATTGTTCTCGTACCTGTTGATAAAGATGTTCATGTTGTCCACCGAAGATTTAAGAATTTGGAAATTTTGATCAGCAAGTTGCTTGACATTGTGCTCCAACTTGTCAATTATGCTACTAAAGTCTTTCAGTTTGTTGTCCATTTCCTTTCTATCTCCCATCTCATTGACCTTTTTCTCCATGGCTAAGATTTTTCCAACCATACATTCAATAGATTGCACATTATGTAGGATGGCCACTAACTCTTTAACATGCTCCGCCAAGGGCTTGTCACCAACTGTAATTCTTGCCATGACCTATGTATCTATTTTCAAACTATTAATATCCTTCACCAAAGTAGTGATGGTCTCACAGAAAGCCTTAATGGTATCTTTGTCACCACTATCACTTTGACCCCCTTTTTCCTTGTTATGCAGTTTAGTGGTTTTCACGGTCTCCACGGTTTCCAAATTATCCTTAATAGGGTTACCCTCCCCTTCTTTGTCCTGACTATCAATCCTCTTATTATCATCCTCCTCCTCCTCAGACTCAACTAGAACATAATTGAGATCAGAATTGCTACCCTTTTTAGTGTTCTTTTTCTGAGCCTACTTTCCAGAGGCTTTCCCTTTCCTCTTTTTGACAGGTTTTTCCTCAAGGGAATCAGTTTCAGAGTCCAACATTTCAGATTCCACAATAATCCTCCTCTTCTTAGCCCTAATCCTCCCTTTTTTTCTATTTTCTTTTGACTCTCGCTCAGTCTCAAAATCAAAGTTGAAACCACTATCCTTACTTTCTGTAGTCTCATCTCTGGCATTTTTGCCTTTAATAAGCTTTTCAATGCACTTCCCCTTTAGCATTTTATAAACTAGGACCATGAGCCCTGGTGGAGGGTATGATCACCTTTAGGGTCCTTCTGGATCTCCTTTATAATATGATCCATTGAACAGGCTAGGTAATAGGGAAGGCTAACCCTTTCACCATGACAGAAATGGTTAAGAAGGACAAAGTGATGCCCATAAGCCCTGGTAAACCTACCATCTAAGGTAATATATTCAATAGAAGAAAATAAGACAAACCTCCATGGCCTGCAAATTCTCTTTGGGGAGTGGTAGGAGTTGTCGATTTTGATCATCTTTCTTCTCTCACAATGCGTAACAGGAAACTTGTTTGCAGCCTTATCTGATATCCCTTTGTCCCTATAAAATTTCATACCCTCAGTAGTCATCCTTGTGGCCTCAACGATAACCTCTTCGTCTACATTCATCATATGTGATCCAATAAGAACTTTTCCATTTTTCCAGTTCTTGATGAAGTAGCTGGTAATTGTGAGGTCCTTCCCATTCAGTCGTTCCATGAAAACATTGAGCCCCCCTGCTAAAGGATACCCCAGACTTCTTCATTCTTTCTCCATTCAGAGCAGGATGCAGGTTCAAATCTCTTCTTGTTTCCTCCCATTTTTATAGCACCTTCCTTGCAATGCCTTCTCTCATTTTGATAACTTTTCCTCTGGTTTTTGTGGTTATTCTGTAAGAGCGCCCATAATCTGTGCCAAATAATGATGATATGACACCTATTTAATAGCTCATTATCTTCAAGCAAGCCCTGCATCAAAAAAGGTGGAAAGGTCATTAGAAATAATGATTAAAAGTATCACATTGCCTTGTATAGCTTCAGTCCTGATTGAGCAAGGATTTCATTTCACTTGCAATCTCCTTTTCACCATAACTAGTGATGATGTCTCCCGATTGGCAAGCCAGGTTGGCTGCCCAATCAACACAAGAGTTGGCCTCCCTATAAACATGTGTTAAAACACACATTTCAAACTCTTCGCTGATTTTCCTTGTTGCTTTAATAGCATTACTAATCGACCATGATGGCGGGAATTTCATATTTAAACAATTGATAATGTTTAAGGAGTCTCCTTCACACCAAACTTTAGTGCATTTGGCTTCTTTGGCAAGGATAATCCCATGATAAGCCACCATGGCTTCGGCAACATGGTTGGTCTATTTTCTTATAGGAATGCATTTTATGATTTTACATATTCCCCATTCATCCCTTAGGACCACTCCACATCGTGCAACCCCCAGGTTTCCCTTAGAGGCCCCATCAAAATTGATTTTCATCCATCCCCTAGGTGGGCTGGTCCATATCACTCCCTCTCTAGGGTTACTCTAGATACTCTCTTGAGCTTTTAATCTCCATTTTTTATAGGCAAATTGATCCTCCTTAGTGTTAGGATTATCAATACCACCTATAATATTCATATTTTCCACTATGCTTCTTCTTATTTTTTCAAACACAATGTTAGCCTTAGTATACTTTTCTCTGAAAATCCTATCATTTCTCTCTTTCCATATACCCCAGCACATGTGTGGTAAAGCAATTCTCCATAGCAAGGTAGTGGTTCTATTTTTTGAAGGATGATGCCATGACTTGAAAATCTCCTGAATCGAGTTGGGGAAGCTCCAACTGATATTGAATTGATCCAGACAACTTCCCCAAACATCTACTGAGAAGGGGCAATGAAAGAGCATATGATTTATTGTCTCCTCATTCTGCTTACAGAGTGTACAGAAACTTGGTATGCTGATACCTCTTTTTCTTATATTCTCTGTTGTAAGAATTTTGTCTTGGAGGACTATCCAAAAGAAAATGTTGATCTTGGGGGTAAGGCCTTTCACCCATGCTTTAGCCCAGCAAGGACTTTCCATGTTATTGTACTGTTGATGATAAAGAGATGCCACAATAAAAGTACCACTAGTAGTGAGTTTCCAAATTAACTGGTCTTCTTCTTCAATTCTCACCATTGAGTTCATGACTTTGTTCAAACTACCTAACGACTAATCCACTTGAGATAAGTCTTTCCACTGTCCATCTTTCCAATAATCCTCCACCTTGGTTCCAAATCTTTCCTCGCATTGGTTCTGATATCTATTCCACTCAGGGTTTTCATTTAAAGGGATCTCCATAAGCCAAGGATCCTCCCAGAACTAAATAAGATTCCCTTTCCCCAACTTCCATTTTGTACCTTTGATAATTAAGTCTCTAGTCCTAGAGATATTTTTCCAAATATTGGATCCAATTGGGATAATCTCCACTTTGAGGAAACTTTGAAGATTTGGACATTGGCTTTTATATTTGTTGTCCCATATTTTTTTCCACTCTCCTTGATTTCTATATCCTCTCCAAATCTGCTTAGCCATAAGGTATTCATTTATGTCTCTTATTCTTATAAGGCCCATACCACCTTTATTCATAGGCTTATAGACCTTCTCCCAAGCAATTAAGTTAATTCTCTTCTTCTCCTCAACCCCTGTCCATAAAAAGGATCTCTGTATTTTTTCAATGGCCTCAACATACTTAGTAGGAATCCTGAACAGACTGATGGCATAGAGAGGGATACTTTGAAGAGTGGTTTTTAGCATTTGAACCTTACCTGCTTGACTAAGTAGAGCTCCCTTCCATCTAGACAGGTTTTTATGGAATTTATCCACCAAGGCTCCCCAAAAGGTATCCGAAGGATCTTGACCTAAAGGGAGCCCCAAATAGGAGGCAGGCAAGCTACCAATTTGGCCACCTAGAATGTTACTAATTTTAATCCTCCTTCTCTCTGGGGTATTGATAAAATAAACAAAGCTTTTAGACCAGTTTATAAGCTGACCAGTAGCCTCACCATAGATATCCAAAGCTTTTTTTAGTCTTCTAGCATCCTTCACACTGGCTTTTCCCATTATTATAGAATCATCAACAAACTACTGATGAGAGCATATTTGATCTGCCGAAGAAGGTTTCAAACCACAAAACTCCCTTTTCTCAACCAGTTTTCCAATACATCTCCCCAAACATTCTGCCATGATGATAAAGATCACTGGAGATAGGGGGTCCCCTTGCCTGAGACCTCTTGAGGCTTTAGAGAAAGGAGAGGGGGAGCCATTCATTAGCACAAAGAAAGTGGCCGAAGAAACAAGTTGCCTGATAAGTCCAACACTCCTAGGATTAAAACCAAAAGCTAAAAGAAAATCCATCATAAAATCCCAATCCACTCTATCATAGGCTTTAGAAAGGTCAAGCTTCAGAAAAAAACCTTCTTTTTTAGAAAAGGCCAGAGAATGGATATTTTCATGAACAGAGATGATAGAGTCCAAAATTTGCCTTCTCGGGACAAAACCACTTTGCTGAGGCGATATAATGGAAGGAAGCAAATTGAGAATTCTAGAGGTAAGGACCTTTGAGATAATCTTGTAGAGAGAGTTGCATAAGCTTATAGGTCTGAAAAGATCCATTGAGTCAGCCCCAATGTTTTTGGGTATAAGAGCTATAAAAGTACCATTAACTTCTTTCAAAAGTTTTCTAGCACCAAAAAACTCTTTCACAGCTCTGGTAACATCATCTCCAATAATATGCTAGTACATTTGGAAGAAGAACATGGGAAAGCCATCCGGACCTGGGGCTTTGCTGGCCTCAAAGGACTTAACAGCTGTCAGAATTTCATCATGGGAGGGAATGACAGTTAAACGGTCATTGTGATCTTCCCCTAGAATGGTAGGTATATTGTTAAGAAGTTCCCTTTGGGCCTGTTTATTTAGATTTTGATCCTTAGCAAGTAGATTAGAGAAAAAATCCATTGCAGCCTTGCTCATGGAATCATCATCTTCAACATATCTGCCATTCACTTTAATCTGTACAATTCTATTTATGGCCTTATGTCAAAGTGTGGACATATGGAAGTATTTAGTGTTCCTATCCCCCTCCTTTAACCAGACATTTCTCGATCTTTGTTTCTAGTAGGTTTCCTCTTTAGCTATTATTTCATGATATCTCATTAGAATAGCATCTTCAGTATTTCTAGACATATAGGTATAACCATTGTGTTGTATCTCATCCTGGATCTCCTTGAGTTCTAAGAGGGTCGATGCTTTTGAGGTAAATATGTTCCCAAAGCAGTCCTTATTCCACTTCTTGACATTATCTTTAACATTCTTCAACTTTTTGACCACTTTATACATGGCATTGCCTTCAATACTGACTTGCCACCAGTCCTTAATCTTACTTTCCAGATCCAGGTGTCTAGTCCACATTTTTTGAAATCTATAAGGGAAATGTCTCCTATTTTTTACTTCAGCCATTAAGGTTATAGGGTAATAATATGATCCTGCCCTTATGTGAGAAGATAAAGAACATTCATGAAGATTAAACCAGTCTAAGGAAAGTAGAGCTCTATCCAGTCTAACCTGAATCAAATTCTCACCACTTCTTCGATTAGTCCAGGTGTATTTGACTCCTTGCAACTCCAGATTATGAATGGCATTATTGTTTATAAAGTCCATTAGGTCCAATCTACTATCCAGATTAGCATGAGTCCCTCCCTTTTTCTCATTTTCCTTCAGGGGAGTGTTGAAATCTCCCATAATTATCTAGCTGTCCTCAGCAAATCTTCTTCTCAGCCCAGTAAGATATCTCCACATCTCGCTTCGTCTAGTCTTAGTGTTAGGAGCATAAACATTTGTTAGGACCCATGTAGTGCAATTCTTAATGTGCTTAAGTCTAATACAGGCCAGGTTGTTGTCCTGAATTAACAACTCTCCTTCTATATTGTTTTTGTTCCAGAATGTAACAATTCCTCCCGAGGTACCTTCTGAACTACCTCCGCTGACTCCTCCATTTTTGAAAATATTCAAACTTTCAACTTTATCTTTCACCATCTTAGTTTCTTGAATCAAAAAAATGTCAGGGTTTTTATCTCTAATCATGTTTCTAACTAAATTATGTTTGTGAGGACTATTAAGTCCCCTAATATTCTAGGAGATGATTTTCATGGATTTTTAGAAATACTTGCCTCAAAGATGGTTCTTTGGGTACCATCTGCTAAATTCCTGCTTGTTTCCAATGTTCTTTTTTTGGCATTTGAGTGTCTTCCTGGAGAAGTGTGTTGCGCTCCCATATCACCAAGCCCGCTTCTGGTGTTTCTAGTCAGCGTACTATTTATTGGGTTATTGTTATTCTTTTTCTTTTGCTTGTTCTTTCTTTTATCCTCTGCAACTTCTTCGTCCCCCTGCTTTGATTCAGTCTTCCCTAGTGTCTTTTTTATGTCCTCTTCATCTCCCCATTTTGGATCTTGTTCCTCCGAATAAGCCAGTTTTCCTTTTGCTGGGGTGGTTAATGAGATTTCCGATAGCCCTTGGCCCAAAATGGTATCAGGTTGGGCTTCTTGGAACCAGTCTATTTCTTTATCTTGATCTTGAGATTTTGAGACAAGTTTGAAGTTATCTCCTTCCTCTTTATTATCTGTGGGATGTTTATCTATTTTCTCTACCTCTATCTTGTCCTCTTTCTGATCCTCTTGCTGAGTGTTGTCTTTTTCTTTGTGTACAACACCCTATTCCAACATCTGAATCTTTGGTTCATTACCCACTTCACTAGTGATTTCTTCCTCCACCCTTACTATCTGGGACTACTTCTCCTGATTAGGGTCATTGGAATCCCAAACTTTTGGTGGCTTGTCCACTTTTTTCCAAACCTTAGTTTGGGTATGGGGTTTATCCTCTTTAGATGGGCATTTTTTAGCCCAGTGTTCGACTTTTTTACAATGTTAACAGGCAAAGAGGATTGTTTCATAAACAATGTTCTGCTTCCACTTCCCCAGTTTTGATTCTATCTCTATTTCCTCTGGCAATTTCATGTCAGGTCCAAATCCAACACAGATCCTTGCATAGATCAGCCTTCTTCTAGAAGTCGTGATCTGATCAATGGTGATTAGCTCCCCAAAGGTATTGGCAATTCCTGCAAAAACATCTTCCTCCTAGAATTCCATTGGGAGCCCAGGGAGTTTGACCCACATCGGGACTTGGGCCAAAAAATTCTTTCCTTTCACTACATTAGGGTACCACTTATGGATGTACATGATGTATTTGCCTATTGCCCAAGACCCACTACATAGAATGTTTCTTCTATCCTCATCACAAGAAAAGGAGAAGGATAGACAACCTTTGTTCATTGCTACCACATCAACCTGACCTTTCAAGTTCCACTTTCTTTTGACAAATCCATGAACTATTTCTATGTTAGGTCTAGATCCAAAGAAATAACCAATCAAAGTGTTTTCCATTCTAGCAATGTTTTGATCAATGATTTGGTCAGGAACACCGATGGCAAACTTGTCCTGAGACACATTCGAGGAGTTTTTAATAGGAGGCAATGAGGACTTACCTTTGGGATTGACCCCAAACAACGAGGACCACTTACATGTCTATCCATTGGGTCCCCCTTTAGGGTCCGTTGACAAAAGAACCTTTTCCAGATGATCTTTACCTTCCACCGTGTTCTCTGAAACACAAGTCATTTGCTGTCCTTGGGCTCCTTCCGAGTTGTCATCTTCTATTTTTGAAGTTTGAGCCTGCCCTTTCCCGCTCTCTAGTGCTAACTGCTCTTCACGTGGTGTTGTTCCTCCCCCTAGGTCCCCCAAGTTCACGGGATCATCAGGGTCCTTACCATCTGAACCTTCTCCTTCCGCAGGAATCTCTGAATCATTTGCCACATGCTGTCCCGATGCCGATCCAGAATTCCCGCTCGAATTTGAATCCTGGAACTGCCCGCCTTCCATGGAACCGCCCATTCTCTTTCTGCTCATACTGACCTAATAAATCAAAAGAATTGTTATTATGTTGTTGATGGAGGTATTACAGATGAATAATCTGAAGGAGATGAAGTTGTTTGCCTTTCCATTAAGGAAGATGGACATGTACCTGTTTATTCCATTAGCTCTACTATTGAGGAGAAATATTTAGTTGCTATGGTTGAAGAGAAAGATGAATGGGTAATTGATAGTGGTTGTTCACATCATATGACCGGTGATAAAAGCAAATTTGTGAGTATGAAAAGATATGATGGTGAAATAGTTAGATTGGAGATGACAAAGCCTGTGTAATCCATGGGATATGTTATATTTCTTTTTATGGTAAGCATAACACTGATGATGTCTTGTATGTTGAAGGCTTGAAGCATAATCTTCTGAGTGCTGGATAGATGGTTGATAAGGGCTATGATCTATAATTCAAGGATAGTAAATGCAAGATCTTGAATGCCTTCGGTATAGAGATTGCATCTAGAACTAAGACTGAAGGTAACATTTTTCATTTGAATGCTAGTGAGAAAAGTTGTTTGATTGCTCACATTGATGAGAGTTGGTTGTGGCATAGGAAAATGTGTCATGTGAATTTTGATTCAATGATTAAGATCTGTTCTACACATGCCTAAAATTGTTAAGCCTACTAATCTGATACGTAAGGAATGTCAGTTGGGTAAGAAAACTGTCACAACCCTCCTTTATCACTTTTGGATTTAAAATACAATTCTATTATATTTTTGGATAAGCTATTTAAATGATTGAATGAATATTATAAAATAATAAAATAATAATACACACACACACACACATGGAAAATATACATTATCTTTATTTATCTATTTTCCACTTCCAATTATGGCACATGTTGTAGTAAGAATAAGAAGCTTCTAGAGGATTCTCCACCACCTTTCATGCAACTCCTCCCACTAAGTCTAATCAATTTGCATGAAGTCCAAAATTGGGAAAGAATCTCCTTTTTAATTAAAATTTCTAGTTAGTGGAATAGAGGGATTTTTCTTATAAATGATATGCAAGTTTTCAAAAATGGGAGTTGGTTATTCCTTGAAGAAATTCTTCTCTCAAGTAATTGTTTTGAGAGTCATATTTCATTTTGGAGAATAGCTAAGGTTGCTTTGGAGGATTTTTTTTAAGCTTGAAGGATCAAGGGAGGCTAATTGAAGGATTCATAGGGGATTCTACATCAATTTCAAGTATCCATGTTCTTTTAATTTAGTTTTATTTTATTTTGAATTATGCATCTTATTCTTGCTGCGAATTAGATTAGATCAATCTTGTTTCAATTCCTTGATGAGAATTAGATCAATTTGTTTCAATTCCTTGCTGAGTATTAGATTAGTAAAAGAGAAAAAAAAAGGAGAATCTTGTTTCAATTCCTTGGTGAGAATTAGATTAAATCAATCTTTATTTCCTTCCTCTAATTCATCTCTTTGGTTTTTCCGATTAGAAATCTGAATCTCATCCTTTTAATAAGATCTCTCTGAGAATAATAGTTGAATCAAAATTCCTTTGTGATTATCAGTCAAAAATTGAAGAATATATCTCTTGTGAATGAATCCTTGATCTCATTTGATTCCATAAACATTTTTCTGTTTTCTGGTTATATATCCTCTTTGTGAAAAATAGTTGAAATGGAGGAATAGTTTTCGCTGTGAATAATTCTCTGTGATATTTTCATTTGATTCCATATATATTTTTCTATTATCTGGTTATATATCCTCTCTGTGAAAAATAGTTGAAATGGAGGAATAGTTTTCGCTGTGAATAATTCTCTATGATATTCTCTCTTACATTTTTTTTTTATGTATACATACCTGTTTATGTATTCTCTTTATTCTCTTTTTATACAAATTAATATTCTAGAATGAACTATATATATATATAAATATATTATGCGAAGTGATTAATAAATTTATGCGATTATGCGAAGTGATTAATATCTATATTCGCACAATACAATGCATGTGCGTATCGACTTGCAGGTAGAGGATAGAGTTAATACTCCGCAGGGAGTGGTACTGTAACGGTACCCCCCACTAGCCTGCGGTCACTGCTGTGGCAGTGGCCATGGGGTAGTGGAGGGGACTCGTGGGGTCCCACTCCCATTAACCCTCTTTAATGCCAATCAAATATAATTCGAAGGGCAATGTTAATTGTTAAAAAGAAATTCTCTTTTTCACATATGTTTAAAATGTTAGTTTATTTAAATTCCTTCTTTTATATATAAATATAAATTTTAGTTAATAAAATTTTTAAACTTAGGTAAATTTTAGATTTATAACTTGTTTTAACAAATTAATATTAAATGATACGTAGATCCTCTTAAGATCCACTTAGAAATTAAATGAATTGAAGCTAAATTCTATGTTGGGATTTGTGGTTTTATAAGCGATATTCCCGCATGCAACTTACCCTACCTTCGCTTAATGCAAATATCTTTACATTGATTTCAATTATTGATGTTCCCTTCTTCATGCAAATTATACGTTTAATTGTTAGTATGCAAGTTACCTAGCTATCTTTATTATGCAAGTTATATTCAAGTTTTGAATAATAAATAATTCTAGTTATGGTTTTTATTCCATGTCATTCATCAAGTAGTTATTCCAATTAATTGACCTTTGCAATGTCTAAATATACACGTTCAATTCATAATTATTTTCCAAACATGATATTTATCATAAGTTAGAGAAAAAAATTAAATAAAGGAAGTTGGAAAACCAAAACCAAGTAGCGTTTGGTATATACAGTGCCTCTGGGTCACGCTTACGGGTAATGTCATCGTGTTGAACTACTGCACTTAATGCCTAATAAAGCTACATCAACAACGTCTGTGGCATCGTCCCTATAAATCGTCGAGGAGTAATAAGGGACACTTGGAAGTTAAAATCCAAGGGGCGAGTAATTCCCCTTGGATCGATAAATTAATAAGATAACTCTAAAACGATCTTTCATCCGCTGAGTTAAACTATAGTAAACCCCTATAGAGATGGTGAGTGAAATGCTTTTATGAAATTGATTTAATCTCAAAAATTGTTGTCGATTGACAATTGGTCATGGGTGACGCTTATGATAAGAATTTAGGATCTAGTGTTTTAGGCCACAAGCAATAGGCCATCTTGAGCCTTTGCTTAAGTGCTATCACCATGGGTAGCAACCACAGAGAAACTATCTAGGACATTGACCCTAGAAAGGGTTGCATACCCACTAATCAGTTTATATCAAACCATAGAGTAGAAAACAAAACTACATACTTTACGCCTTGATCCCGTGCCGAAGCGGGTATGTAGGTAGTCTTGGGACAGAGTTGTCCCTCGTACTCAGGCATTCGTGGGTGGGGTCTAGGCTTGGTAAAAGATAGATTGAGTAAGAATCCTATTTGAAAGATAAGATAATTAAATTGGAAAAAGTAATTCAATGCATACTCGGAAGGAATCCCGTATGGATTCGCTTGACTTCCCGAGGCTTTAAGCCAAATTCCGAGGTGGAACTCAAGCTTGTATTATGTTGTTTAATTACTCCTAAGGACGACAACCTCGGTGCACTTCTGTTAGAAGAGTGTAGTACTTAGTGAGTGGCTCAGGACTCGAATGGTCCCGATGAGTCTAAGTCTCTGGCCAGAGCACCTCCTATCCCCATTTGGATAGATGCCTACCCTGTATGGGTAGATGCCTATCCCGTATTGGATAGATGAAATCTTATGTCCCGTATGGACAAATGCCTAACTTGTATGGTTAGATGCTCATCCCAGATGGATGAATGCCTAATCCAAATGGATGGATGGCCAGAGTATGCAATTGAATCAAACATAATGATTAAATTAAACAAAAAAGAAGAAGAATGGTTTGTTTTGTTGAGTTATTTATGGTGGATTATTACATGTGGTATCAGAGCAAAGGTTCAAATTTAGGCCTTGTGCTCACTTCAATTTATACAACTAAGGGAATGTTTTGCAATGGTAGAAATTAAATTTTAAAATTCTAAATCAAGAACTAACTACATAATTTAACTTTCAGGCAAAAACCTAGAATGGCTAGAGGAAGAGGAAGAGGAAGAGGAAGGGGTAATGGAAGATGTACTAGGAGTCAAATGGAAGAAAACCATGAGGAAAACCATGAGGAAAACCATGAAGGAAACCATGAGGAAGACCATGAAGAGGATCGACACAACCTAGGAAATAACGAAGATGGGGTCAAAGCTATAATCAAGCTTCTAACCGAGCAAAGAGATAAAATCAACTTCTTGGAACAATCAATGCAGGACCTTAGGGAAAGGCAGAATGACTTTGAAAATAGAAGTGGTACTGAAAATGGAAACCCTGGTAGCAATCAAGGGAATATGGTGGGTAATAGAAAAGAAAATAACATATTGGAACTCTCCAAGGACTTAAAGAAAATCACCCCTCCTAAGTTCGATGGGAGAAAAATTGGTGAAGGAGATGAGAATTGGTTAAATGAAATGGAAAAGTATTTTGAACTAAGAGATTTTAGCGAAACAACCAAGGCTTTATGGGGTTCCTATCAACTCACAGGGGAGGCAGCTAGTTGGTGGACCAACACCAAGGAACAAAATGGGTATAACAGGGATACGGTCACATGGGATCAATTTATTCACCACTTCCGAGAGAGGTGGCTCCCTCAATTGTTCTTTGATGAGAAGGTGACAAAATTCCATAATCTATGTCAAGGGCCCCTATCCGTTCAACAATATTGGGATAAGTTCGCCAAGTTGCTTAAATATGTACCTATGTACTAGAAAGATGAAGAAGGCCAAGCAAGGAAGTTCATTTTGGGGCTAAATACCAACATAGGGGCAGAGGTTGACATGCATGGACCCAAAAACATGAATGAAGTACTTGAAAAGTCCCTAAGGCAAGAGAGGAAGATTCAAACACTAGCAGGGCAGAACTGTAATGGGAACCACTCATTTAAAAGGAAGCAGGAATTCAATGGGAACACTAATTTCAACAAAGGTCAAAGGAATAATTCTTCCGAAAGAAGGCCACCTCCTAGTCAATATCAGAGGAATGGAAATAATGATAATAATAACAGGGGCAATAATAACATAGGCAACTATAACAGGAATGACCAGTAGAATAGGTTAACTTATCCACCCAGGGCCAATGAAACAAGGAATGATCCCCCTAGGAATCAAGGTAGGAGGGGTCCTCCAGGTGGATGCTTCATGTGTGGGGGAAACCATTTTGCTAGAGAGTGTCCTAGAATGCAAGGACAGATTAGGGTCAATCAACCCCAACAAGGTCCCCAACAAAGGATTCATGCAGCAGTTAGGAACCGAAGAGGAAGATACCAGAATGTTCTTGTGGAAACTATAGGTACACTATTTGAACAACCAATTTCAATTCTAATTAACACTGGATCATTTGAATGTTTCATCTCACCTGAATTAGTAAGCAAATATGCATTATGATTTAATCAAATGGAGTCATCATGGACGGTTCAATATGGGGATAAGGCAACTAGGGAAGTAACTAAGTGTTTGTTGAGGGCAAGGGTACAATTTCCTGAGTTTGAAACAAGGGTAGATCTCTATGTGGCACCCCTAGTATTATATGATGTAATTATTGGAATGAGTTGGTTAACAAGCCATCAAGCTAATGTAGATTGCTATAACAAAGTTGTTGAATGTTTGGATGATGGGGGGAAAAAGGTCAAAATCCAAGGAAAGTTTAAACCTGTTAATATAGAAACCATATCAGCCATGCAATTAAAGAAGGAAAGAAGAAGAGGAGGCCAAATCTATATAGTTGAAATTGATGAAGGAAAAGAGGAAAATACACCAACCTTTGAAAATACCCCTTTCCTAAAGGAATTCAAGGATGTTTTTCCAGAAGAATTGCATGGCTTACCCCCTAAAAGGAAGTTTGACTTTTCTATCAAAGTGTTACCAGGAGCTGAACCAGTATCAAGGGCACCTTACCGAATGAACACAACTGAATTACAAGAGCTCAAAATGCAATTAGAGGAACTCTTAGCTAAGGGATTAATAAGACCAAGTGTATCACCATGGGGAGCGCCAGTCTTATTTGTTAAGAAGAAGGATGGAACCTTAAGACTATGCATCGACTATAGGATGTTGAACAAGATCACAATGAAGAATAGGTATCCCTTACCTCGCATAGAGGATCTTTTTGACCAAATGAAAGGAGCAACAGTTTTCTTAAAGATAGACCTCCGGTTAGGGTACCATCAACTCAGAATTAAGGAGGAAGACATTTCAAAAATAGCTTCCAGGACTAGATATGGGCATTATGAATTCATAGTAGTTCCTTTTGGTGTAACCAATGCCCCAGCTGCATTTATGAACCTCATGAATAGTGTAGTCCAGGATTACTTGGATAAATTTGTTTTGGTATTTTTGGATGACATATTGATTTACTCTAGGAATGAGGAGGAACATTTAGTGCACCTACAAATTATTTTGCAAAGGTTGAGAGAACATAAGTTATATGGGAAATTGTCAAAATGTGCCTTCTTCGAGGAGAAGATTCACTACCTTGGGCATATAATATCAAAGGAAGGAATAGCAGTTGATCCAGATAAAATAAAGGCAATAGTAGAATGGCCAATCCCGAAAAATGTTTCAGAGGTAAGAAGCTTTATGGGGATAGCAGGTTACTATAGGAGGTTTGTGGAAGGATTCTCTGAGATAGCAAACCCCATCACCTCATTACAAAGGAAGGGTAAGAGATTTGTGTGGACAGAACAAAGTGATAAGGCATTCCAAATTTTGAAAGGGAAACTAACTTCAGCACCCATTCTAAAGGTACCAGAACCGAATGGACACTTCACAGTTGTAATTGATGCTTCTATTGAAGGTTAATGAGGAGTACTTGTCCAAGATGAAGGGGTAGTAGCTTATGAATCTAGAAAGCTAAAGACTCATGAAGTCAATTATGCACCCCATGACTTAGAGTTGGCAGCGATTGTGCATTCCCTACAAAAATGGAGACACTTCTTACTAGGGAATCCCTTTGAGTTAAAGTCAGATAACCAAGGACTAAAGTACATCTTTACCCAACCCCACTTAAATGCCAGACAAAGAAGGTGGTTAGAGTTCCTAAGTGAATATGATTTTGAGATTGAATATATTAAGGGGAAGGAAAATAGGGTGGCAGATGCCTTAAGTAGGAGGAGACACTTGATGACTATAGCAACATTCAAAACTTCTTTCAAAAGGCAAGTAATGGATGAACAAGGACATGACCCATGGTATGAGCAAGTCAAATTGACTTTAGAATATGATCCAACCGATCCTAAGATTGGAGGGTATACATTAGACGAAGATGGGTTTCTCAGATACAATAATAGAATCTATATTCCTAATTCAGGGAACTTAAGGGAAGTAGTCTTGTCAAAGGCTCACAATGCCCCTTATTCAGGGCACCCAGGAGTTAACAAACTTTACGTAGATCTAAAGAAGTTATACTTTTGGCAAGGGATGAAGAATGACATTGTCAAGTATGTGGCTAAATGTTTGGAGTGTCAAAGAGTAAAGGCATAACATAGACATCTAGCTAGATTGTTACAATTGCACGATGTACCTCAACACAAGTGGCAAGTTATTAGCATGTATTTTGTGCAAGGGTTACCCATGTCACCTTCTAGGCATGATGCAATAATGGTGGTAATTGATAAACTCACTAAGGTGGCACACTTTATACTAGGGAATTTGACGGATGATGCACCTACCTTGGCTAGGCGTTTTGTTAAGGAAATATTTAGGCTGCATGGAATACCAGAGAAAATCATATCAGATAGAGATGCTAGATTCACTTCAAGGTTTTGGACCACTCTTCAATCAGCTCTAGGAAATCAACTAAATTTTAGCACTGCATACCATTCTGAAACCGACGGCCAGACAGAAAGGACAAATCAGATTATGGAAGACCTACTTCACATGTATTGCATGGACCAACAGAAGAAATGGGAAGAGTACCTACCTCTGGTAGAGTTTTCTTACAATAATACATATCAAACATCTTTGGGAATGGCACCTTTTGAAGCTTTGTATGGTAGACCATGTCAAACACCTTTGAGTTGGGATAGTCTTGAAGATAGAGTGATTGTTGGACCAGATATGTTGAAAGAGATGGAGAGGAAAACTAAGGAAATTAGGCAAAGATTGAAGGAAGCCTCAGATAGGCAAAAAAGTCATACAGACAAAAACAAGACACCAAGGGAGTTTGAGGTGGGAGAAAAAGTCTTCCTAAGGGTTAGGCCACACAAGAGTTCCATAAGGTTTGGGAAAAAGACTAAGCTTACACCTCGTTATGTTGGACCTTTTGAAATATTGGGAAGGATTAATCCAGTTGCATATTGGTTGGCCTTACCTCCCCAATTGAGCCGAATCCATGATGTCTTCCATGTATCTCTTCTTAAAAAGTATGTATGTGATGAGAAACACATTTTGAATTGGGATGCTTTATAGGTCCAAAAAATGGGAGGAATAATGATAGAGCCATTCAAAATCTTAGAGAGGTGCCAGTGCCAGTTGCGCAACAGAGAGGTTGATCAGTGCAAAGTACAATGGGACCAGTATGATGAAAAGAATGCCACGTGGGAAGATACTAAGGAAATGCAGTAGTTGTTTCCTTTTTTGTTTTAATCATGAACTATAGACTCTTTTGGATGCAATCAATAAGTGCATCAAGACGATGCACAAATTAGGGGGGAAGGATGTCACAACCCTCCTTTATCACTTTTGGATTTAAAATACAATTCTATTATATTTTTGGATAAGCTATTTAAATGATTGAATGAATATTATAAAAGAATAAAATAATAATACACACACACACATGGAGAATATACATTATCTTTATTTATCTATTTTCCACTTCCAATTATGGCACATGTTGTAGTAAGAATAAGAAGCTTCTAGAGGATTCTCCACCACCTTTCATGCAACTCCTCCCACTAAGTCTAATCAATTTGCATGAAGTCCAAAATTGGGAAAGAATCTCCTTTTTAATTAAAATTTCTAGTTAGTGGAATAGAGGGATTTTTCTTATAAATGATATGCAAGTTTTCAAAAATGGGAGTTGGTTATTCCTTGAAGAAATTCTTCTCTCAAGTAATTGTTTTGAGAGTCATATTTCATTTTGGAGAATAGCTAAGGTTGCTTTGGAGGATTTTTTTTAAGCTTGAAGGATCAAGGGAGGCTAATTGAAGGATTCATAGGGGATTCTACATCAATTTCAAGTATCCATGTTCTTTTAATTTAGTTTTATTTTATTTTGAATTATGCATCTTATTCTTGCTGCGAATTAGATTAGATCAATCTTGTTTCAATTCCTTGATGAGAATTAGATCAATTTGTTTCAATTCCTTGCTGAGTATTAGATTAGTAAAAGAGAAAAAAAAAGGAGAATCTTGTTTCAATTCCTTGTTGAGAATTATATTAAATCAATCTTTATTTCCTTCCTCTAATTCATCTCTCTGGTTTTTCGAATAGAAATCTGAATCTCATCATTTTAATAAGATCTCTGTGAGAATAATAGTTGAATCAAAATTCCTCTGTGATTATCAGTAAAAAATTGAAGAATATATCTCTTGTGAATGAATCCTTGATCTCATTTGATTCCATAAACATTTTTTTGTTATCTGGTTATATATCCTCTCTGTGAAAAATAGTTGAAATGGAGGAATAGTTTTCGCTGTGAATAATTCTCTATGATATTTTCATTTGATTCCATATATATTTTTCTATTATCTAGTTATATATCCTCTCTGTGAAAAATAGTTGAAATGGAGGAATAGTTTTCGCTGTGAATAATTCTTTGTGATATTCTCTCTTACATTAATAATTTTTTTATGTATACATACCTGTTTATTATACAAATTAATATTTTGGAATGAACTATAAATATATATATATATATATATATATATATAAATTATGCAAAGTGATTAATAAATTTATGCGATTATGCGAAGTGATTAATAAATTTATGTGATTATGCAAAGTGATTAATATCTATATTCGCATGATACAATGCATGTGTGTACCGGCTCGCAGGTAGAGGACAAAGTTAATACTCCGCAGGGAGTGGTACCCTAATGGTACCCCCCACTAGCTTGCGGTCACTGCTGCGGCAGTGGCCGTAGGGTAGTGGAGGGGACCCGTGGGGTCCCACTCCCATTAACCCTCATTAATGCCAATCAAATATAATTCGAAGGGTAAAGTTAATTGTTAAAAAGAAATTCTCTTTTTCATATATGTTTAAAATGTTAGTTTATTTAAATTCCTTCTTTTATATATAAATATAAATTTTAGTTAATAACATTTTTAAACTTAGGTAAATTTTAGATTTATAACTAGTTTTAACAAATTTATATTAAATGATACTTATATCCTCTTAAGATCCACTTAGTAATTAAATGACTTGAAGCTAAATTCTATGTTGGCATTTGTGGTTTTATAAGCGATATTCCCGCATGCAACTTACCCTACCTTCGCTTCATGCAAATGTCTTTACATTGATTTCAATTATTGATGTTCCCTTCTTCATGCAAATTATACGTTTAATTGCTAGTATGCAAGTTACCTAGCTATCTTTATTATGTAAGTTATATTCAAGTTTTAAATAATAAATAATTCTAGTTATGGTTTTTATTCCATGTCATTCATCAAGTAGTTATTCCAATTAATTGAGCTTTGCAATGTCTAAATATACGTGTTCAATTCATAATTATTTTCCAAACATGATGTTTATCATAAGTTAGAGAAAAAAATTAAATAAAGGAAGTTGGAAAACCAAAACCAAGTAGCGTTCGGTATATACAGTGCCTCTGGGTCACGCTTACGGGTAATGTCATCGTGCTGAACTACTGCACTTAATGCCTAATAAAGCTACATCAATGACGTTTGTGGCATCATCCCTATAAATCATCAGGGAGTAATAAGGGACACTTGGAAGTTAAAATCCAAGGGGTGGGTAATCCCCCTTGGATTGATAAATTAATAAGATAACTCTAAAACGATCTTTCATCCACTAAGTTAAACTATAGTAAACCCCTATAGGGATGGTGAGTGAAATGCTTTTATGAAATTGATTTAATCTTTAAAATTGTTGTCGATTGACAATTGGTCATGGGTGACGCTTATGATAAGAATTTAGGATCTAGTGTTTTAGGCCACAAGCAATAGGCCATCTTGAGCCTTTGCTTAAGCACTACCACCATGGGTAGCAACCACAGAGAAACTATTTGGGACATTGACCCTAGAAAGGGTTGCATACCCACTAATTAGTTTACATCAAACCATAGAGTAGAAAATAGAACTACATACTTTATGCATTGATCTCGTGCCGAAGCGAGTATGTAGGCAGTCTTGGGACGGAGTTGTTCCTCATACTCAAGCGTTCGTGGGTGGGGTCTAGGCTTGGTAAAAGAAAGATTGAGTAAGAATCCTATTTGAAAGATAAGATAATTAAATTGGAAAAAGTAATTCAATGCATACTCGGAAGGAATCCCGTATGGATTCACTTGACTTCCCTAGGCTTTAAGCCAAATTTCGAGGCAGAACTCAAACTTGTATTATGTTGTTTAATTACTCCTAAGGACGGCGACCTCGGTGCACTTCTATTAGAAGAGTGTAGTACTTAGTGAGTGGCTTAGGACCCGAATGGTCCTAATGAGTCTAAGTCTCTGGCCAGAGCACCTCCTATCCCGATTTGGATAGATGCCTACCCCGTATGGGTAGATGCCTATCCTGTATTGGATAGATGAAATCTTATGTCCCGTATGGACAAATGCCTAACCCGTATGGTTAGATGCTCATCCTGGATGGATGAATGCCTAATCCAAATGGATGGATGGCCAGAGTATGCAATTGAATCAAACATAATGATTAAATTAAACAAAAAAAAAAAAAGAATGGTCAGTTTTGTTGAGTTATTTATGGTGGGTTATTACAAAAACAAGAATTTCTTTCAAAAGAAAACAATATACATCTGATGGATTGCTAGATCTTGTGCATACTGAGCTATGTGGAGCTACAAATATTAGAAGTGTGCAAGGTGATATACATTTTATGCTGGTAATTGATGATTATTCTAGGATGATGTGGGTTGTCTTTTTGAAGGAGAAATCAGAAGCATTTGATAAATTCAAGATATTCAAAGCTAAAGTTGAGACTGAGTCTGGATTGAAGGTGAAGTGCCTGAGATTTGATAGAGGTGGAGAATTTTGTTTCGGTGAGTTCAATTCATTCTATGAGAAGCATGAGATTAGAAGACAATTATCTGCTCCTAGAACCCTTTAGCAGAATGGAGTCATTGAGAGAAAGAATAGAACTATTTTGGATGCTGTAAGGACTTTGTTGATTGAAGGAAATGATCCAAATATTTACTGGAGAGAATCCATTAACACTGTTGTTTATATATTCAATATAGTTCACATCAAAGGTGATACCGGTAAGACTCCTTATGATATTTTCTTTGGTCATGTTCCTACTATGAGATATTTTTGAACATTTGGTAGCAAATGTTATATCAAGAGAGATGAAGACATAGGAATGTTTGATGCTAGAAGTGATGAAGTTATTTTCTTGGGATATTCAACAAAGAGAAAGGCCTACTGGTGCTACAATAAGACACTGAGAAATATTGTAGAGAGTGAAAATGTGAAGGTGGATGAGAACCTTGGGAAAGAGATTAGAGCATTTGGTTATGATGATGGTCAACATATTGTTTTAATGCCTATTTAGCCTAAAGAGCCTAAGAAGAATGATCTAGGTACATCACTTAAGTGCTTGCTTGATCAGATCCAATTAAGTTCCAAATCTACTACGTTCTGGCAGATCTCGTACTCTAGTTTGGCTTCACACTTTTTTCAAAACCGCCAACACAACAAACATCAACTATATCGACATAAATAACCTTTTCAACTTAGTAGGTTACAAAACCCCAAGACTTACAACATAGATCATCACATATCTTTTACAACTCATTACAGATCATCATTGATCATCATATGGATCATCACAATCAATTACAAATCAATTACAACCGTTGAAGGATTATTGCATCTCGATCTGATACAAAGTCAAACCCTTAGAACACTTCGCTAAGCACTTTGCATATTCCCAAGAAATTCATTCTCCAAACGTGCCAAAACATCTTTCAAACACTTCACGTAGTTTGTGCCATGTCATCACCAACATTTGAACTTTATATAGATTACCACCAAACCAAAAATCATTACTGGTTAAGAGAATTATTTTCTGGTCCTTAAACCCTAGAAAAAATACAACAAAAATCATAAACATGATTTCGGATAACAAAACATGATTTGGTTCTGGTCAGATACCTATTACAATGATACAAGCTCACATTCCAAACGCAACACTTCAATCATCACCAATTGCCAGATCAAATCAAAACATTCCTCATTTATCGGTCAAGGTCCTAATTCCCAGTTCATTGTCTATAATATCGATAAAACATTTTCGGTAGACCAAAAAGACTTAGATGACAAAATACAACATAGTAAACATCAGTTTCCATATGACAACACAAATAAATGATCAAAGTCATCTGATCATGCAATATCAATCTCTTCATCATAATGTCATCACAAACAGTCCTTTACCAGTTCAGTCACTATTCTTCATCTGCATCAATTATGCCAATCATTCCAACATTCTCCCCCTTTGGCATTGATGGAAACACCAACATAAATCCAACATATTCAACTAAAATCATGTTGCTTAGTTCTGAAACTTCTCTACTGTACTTCACTCTTTTGTCGGTTCTTCTCTTTTCTTCTTCACCTAGAACTGAATCTTCATTTCTTCTCCCCCTTTCTATTACACATCTTCTCCTCCTTAGGCTAATATATTTCTTCTCCCCCTTTGACAATAATGCCAAAGGTGCATATGCATTGTTGGTCATCAAATCTCATCTAAGTTTCTCCCCTTGCGGAGTAGACACCATTTCATCAATCCTCAGTGAAAAATATTTAGTAAGCCCACTAGATTGATGCATATTCTACATCTTAGTTCTTCTTATGTAGGGGCCTGACCCCTAATTTACCTCTGAGGTACTCAAAGGTAGTCTTCGATAATGGTTTTGTGTAAATTTCTGCAAGCTGCTCTTTGCTTGTGACATACTCCATTCTAACTTGTATTTCCTGTACTCTCTCCCTTAGAAAGTGATATTTCAATTCTATGTGCTTTGTCCTTGCATGTAACACAAGATTTTTTGAAGTATTAATAGTACTTGTATTGTCACAATAAATAGTTACCGGTTTAGACATATCAAGTTTAAAACCTTCTAATACATGTCTCATCCAGATTGCTTGTGTGCAATTCATTGATGCTGCAACATACTCTGCCTTTGCTGTTGACTATGATACACATGTTTTCTTCTTACTTGTCCAAGCAACCAATCTACCTCCAAGAAGAAAAGCTCCACCGGTAGTTCTTTTTTGGTCATCAACATTTCCTGCCCAATCTGCATCAGTAAAAACTTCCAAAGAAAAATCATTTTTATAAGGATACCATAAACCATAATCTATTGTGCCTTTCAAGTATTGGAATATCTTTTTCACCTCTACCAAGTGATTCTCCTTAAGATACTTTTGAAATCTAGCAACCAAACCAACACCATGTGTAATATCAGGTCTACTGTGAACAAGATAATGCAACTTACCAATCATGGACCTGCACTCTTTTTCATTCATAGAAGGTGAATCATCTTGTTTAGATAGTTCATAACCTATCAACATCGAAGTACCAACCGGTTTACAATCCTCTATGCCAAATGTTTTCAACACTTCCTTTACATACTTACTCTGATAGATAAATATTCCACCATCCAATTGCTAGACCTGCAACCCAATGAAAAACTTAATCTCACCAATAAGAGACATCTCAAATTATTTCTTCATCTCCTTAGCAAATTCCATACATAAATTATAATCACCTCCAAAAATTATATCATCTACAAATACTTTAGCTAGCAACACTCTGTCTCCATTAGTCTTAAGATATATGTTATTGTCCTCACTGGTACACTAGAATCCTATCTTGATTAGATGTGCATACAATCTTTCAAACCATGCCCTCGGTGCCTACTTCAATCCATACAGTGCCTTATGTAACCTGCAAACCATATCTTTATCTTTAGTTAAAGAAAATACATCTGATTGTTCTATGTACACTTCTTCCTCAAGGATGCCATTAAGAAAAGCAAATTTAATATCCATCTAGTAGACCTTAAATCCTTTTAATGCAGCATAAGAAAGTAAAATTCTTACTCCTTCCAATCTTGCCACCGGTGCAAAGGTTTCTCCATAGTCTTCTCCTTCTTCTTGTGCATAGCCTTTGCATACCAACCTTGCCTTCTTTATTCAACTATTTCTAAAGACCCATTTAGTGTCGATCACATTCTTGTCTTCTAGTCTGGGAATAAGTGTCCATGTCTTGTTCTTCTTTATCTTATCCAATTCCTCATTCATGACATTAATCCAATCATCATCCTTCAATGCCTCTCTTACTGTTTTAGGCTCTATAGTTGAAATCAGACATGAGTTTTCTATGATTTTCCTTCTTGTTTGTACACCAACATTTTTATCTCCTATAATTTGTTCTTCTAAATGATTCGGTCTGACATATCTTGGTATTACTGGTTCCGGTGTTGTGCCTCATGCTTCATGTTCTTCATCGCTCTCTTCATTTACCAGTTGAGCACCTATTTCTACATTTTGCTGGTCATCATTCTTTTGCACTTCCAGTTCAATGGACACAAGTTTTTCCTCATCTTTCTCAGGTTCGGATCTACTGGTCTTATTCGATTTCTTAGAGAGTACATCTACCTTCACATTTGCACTCTTAATGATCCTTTTTGTTCTCTTGTTATAACATTTGAAAGCCTTACTCTTTCTAGAGTAACCAAGAAAAATACCTTCATCACACTTTGCAACAAACTTTCCAGTGTAATCATCACATTTAATGAAACTAATGAATAATGATGAACAATAAATACCCAACAGAGAGGGGGGGTGAATCAGTATGGACAAAAACTTCTTCAATAGCTTAAATTGCAATGACTGCACTAATTGGTAAACAACATCATCGATCTAAATTAAGGCAATACTGATAAAACACAGTGACTGTAAAAGTCATAAACCGGTAACACTTAGATCCTCACAAAACCTAATATATCATTTCCACTTCACCCATATGCTTAAACAAGTAATACATCGGAAATATAATGACCAGTGGATCAGCTTGCATTACCGCTTAACATAAAACACTAAAACATCACATGAAAAAGCATCACACATAACGCACTGATTTTTCACGTGGAAACCCAACTGGGAAAAACCATGATGGGGATGAATACCCACAAGTTGTTCTTGAACTCTTCTGAAGTTCGCTCTATTAGGAGCCTGGTCCGTCTAAAGAATTTACAACAGGTTCTGCTAGGAACCGATCCTACTAGGGATCACCTGGTTAAGGGATGGCTACATACCCGGTTAAAGGTTAAAACCCTGTTAAAGGTTACCTCACAAGAGGATTTGAAGAACTCAATTATTTTGAGTCACCCTATTAAAGGATTTACAAAAATCTTGTTAAAGCTACCTGGTAAAGGGATTTTCCAACTATTGAAATGGTTAGAAGTCAACAGGTAATACATTGATCTAATAACAACACTTGATGCCAAGGCAGATCCACTTCAGTTCCTTTACATATGCAATTACACTCTGCAGGTATCTACTCACTTGTCTAGTCTGGCAAGAATCACCTCACATACAATCATTTGCCAACAACTTCAAATAAAAATCATCATCAACCTTATAGACAATAATTAGGTCGGTAGCCAAAACCTAAAACCCTAAGCATCTAGGTTAACAATATAGTCAGTCCAATCCTGGCCATTCAAACACATTACATAGAGTAAAACAGTCTTGAACAAATCTCAAGACGTTCTCCATCATCCGTTCTTCATCGCTTCTGGAAGTTGATAACCCATCACGCGCTCTCCACCGTTTACTAAGATTTTGCTCATTCCCGAGGTGAATACAATCAATCTTCTTCATGCAAGATCCTCAAGAAGATTCTTCATGTGCATAAGGCTGACGTGGAGATGCGATCTAATCTTCATTTCAATGCTAACTCATCACAGGATGTTGTTGGTCGAATCACACAGACTTGGAATGCATCAAACAGAAACCCTGAAGCTAAGACTACCAACGGGTAGTCATATCAAATGAAACCTCGATACAAACTTTGCATATACCGGTTCACACTCCAACATACCGGTTCACTTTATTCATATACCAGTTCATACCATCATATCGGTTCACCACTTTGCATATACCGGTTCACTTGCCAGTTTGCTTACTTCAGTATATTGACATCAATGACAACATACAATGTCACCAAACTCTGCTCATATGCCAACAATATCCCCCTTTGGCATTGATGGCAATACATAAAGATATCTCTACATCTTCTTCCACTGCAGATATCTTCTCTACTTCACATCTTCTCCCCCTTTGACTAGAATGCCAAAGTGGAGGCACAAACATCCATGATCTACTATGCTACTCCCCCTGAGGAGTAGAATTCTTCAACACATCAATCCTGAAAAGATTTGACAATGTAATACTCGACTGATGTGGAGCACATACCTTTAGTTCACCTCTTGAAGGGGCAGCACCCCTAATTCACCTCTTAAATAGGTAAATGTAGCCTTCGGTAGAGGCTTGGTGAAAATATTTGCTAACTGCTCCTTATTGGAAACATGTTCCAATACGACCTCTTTGTTATGAAATTTCTCCCTCAAGAAATGATACTTGAGCTCGAAGTGCTTGGTTCTAGCATGCAATACCGGATTCTTGGAAATATTAATTGCACTTGTGTTGTCACAAAATATACTCACCGGTTCAGATACAGGGACTTTAAAACCACTTAATACATGCTTCATCCAAATTGTTTGAGTGCAGTTCATAAATGCTGCTATATATTCTGCTTTTGCTGCGGACTGAGAGATACAACTCTGCTTTTTGCTCATCCATGAGACTAGTCTACCACTAAGAAAGAATGCACCACTGGTTGTGCTCTTTCAGTCGTCCATATTACTAGCCCAATCGGCATCAGTAAACACTTTGAGATTGAAATCATTACTGTATGGATACCACAATCCATAATCTATAGTTCCCTTCAGATATCTAAGAATCTACTTGACTGCTACCAAGTGGGATTCTCTTGGACTTTTTTGGAAACGTGCAGTAATGCACATTGTATGTGCAATGTCTGGTTTGTTGTGTACTACATAGTGCAACTTACCAATTATTTGATGAATACTAAGAGGGGGGGGTGAATTAGTATGCCAAAAATCACTGCACTAAAACACTTACACAGTCTAAAGATAAACTGGTAAAGCAGTCTAACAGTCAGACTGGTTACCACACATGCAAACCAAAATGCGAATAAAGCATTCACCCACAAAAGAAATACAACCATAACACAAGATATTTGACATGGAAACCCAACTGGGAAAAACCATGGTGAGATGAAACTCACAAGTCACTATCTGCAGAATAGAAGCCAGACTGGTTAAGGTTAGACCGGTTAAGGTCTTACAATGTTCTTCACCAGAACAGAACTTGTTAGGAATCTCAATCTCTGTTAGGAGATAAGTCTGATTAAAGACTACCTTGTTATAGGATTTTAGATTCACAAGTGTGAACCACCTTGTTAGAGGATTTTACAAAGGCTTTGAGGCCTACACGGTTAAGGGCTACAAACTTGTCAAAGATGTGAGTAATCAACAAGTGTTTGATCTATCTAATAGCACAAATTGCTTGGTTAGATCCAGTATTGCTCATAGTTAATGCATTCCAACATTACTTCAGTCGTCTCTATCTCTCTCACAATTACAACTTGATCTTGTCAGATAAGATTGCTCTCACAACAACTCAACTTCCACCTTAAACCCTAGCACGACATTAACCCTTTCAACAACAACTTAAAACCCTAGACATGATGTCCTTTTAAAGGAATCTGATTTCATGTCGGTCCAATAGGATTACATTACAATTTCCTAGGTTCAATGAATCTAGACATACTCAGTAACATGACACAAAAAGCACCATCAATGTGTCGGCACCATCAAACAATTGGTGGATTGGTAACTCATCACAAAATGCCGGTTGGTAACTCATCACAGAGTATTACCGGTTCATACAAAATACCAGTTGCCGGTTTGGCAAAAATGAAGACTGGTAAGAATGTGTTGTGCTGCTTTGCTCCCTCATACCGCTTGGGATCTATGAACCGCTTGGGGTCGACATGCCGCTTCAGACCGGGAAACACATTCTGCAAAATCACCACTAGTCTAAAGACTAGAATACAACATACCGGTTGGAACAAATACCGATTGAGAACAAGCTCATACATATAAAGGGGATTTCAATACAAGTGTGTGTTCATCAATGACAATCACAACATAAATAAAAAATGCCAACAATCTCCCCCTTTGGCATTGATGGCAACACTTAGGAAAATAAAATTTTGACATCTAAGTGTTTTACAACAAAAACTTGCCATTAACAAAATTGCTGCCCCTAAGCATATACACTATCCCTTAATCAACACAGTGTATAGCAATTTTGCATACAGAGCATAATCATTGAGACATCAGAGCATATAGCATATATCAAAATTTCAAAACCAGATACTTCTCCCCCTATGTCAGAAGATCAAAATTTTAAAACCAAAAACCAGATACTTCTCCCCCTTTGCCAATAATGACAAAGTACCACTGAATAACCCTGTTTCCATATATATATATATATTAAAGTTTATGACAATAATGAATAATACTTGTCAAAAACTGATTTATAGTCCTGCAAAAATTGTTTCATGGATAGAGACCAGGACTCAAGTAGGGAGGTTGCCACTTCCTTCTCTATTTGCATCTGGGATACCTATTCCTCCATGGCATCTACTGTGCTCAGTTCCTATGTGACTGTCAGGGCATCCAGGTTCAGATAACACTTCTGAAGAATTTGCAATTGTGGAAGTAAAACCAGTTGAAGCTCCTGCAAATCCCTAGACCGTGTACTGATCTCTTGCTCCATCTTGGCTGACTTGATCTGGAACCAGTGAACGGTTTGCCCATATGTTGCAAAGCAATCATAAGGTGTCTTAAATGTGCCCAAGTAGGACTGTAAGTCTATTTGAATCTTTTGCTTCTTGGCTAGCACATCATCACAGAACAGATGAGGTTGATATATTTTGCTGAGTAGCAAGTTTCCTTCATCCAAGGCATTCCTTATGTCCTTTTGCTCTTTTAGCAGTTCAGTCCTAAGCTCATTCATCTTTTTCACCAGAGAAACATTAAGAGCCTTTTGGTGCTCTTTCTTGACATTGGCCTCTGCTGCTTCTTCCAGACTCTGCACCTGATCATCCACTACATTACATAGAAGTTTGAGCTGTGCTAGTGATGATTCAGTGTCAGGAAAATTAGTACCGGGGATTAAACCGGTAAGGGTGTCTACAGCCGCCTGGATTATGTCCTGTTCCTTTTTCCTGTGAATGACTTCAAGGTGCTCTTGGGCAACCTTGATGCTCTGCATAAGATCAGACTCACTTGCAAATTGGAGATCAATAGGACTCGAGATAGCAGCCGGTTTGGCTTGGCTCCCGGTTGCCTTAGGAGTCTCCATCTGTGTGCTTTTCATTACTTCAGCTGTCTTGTCTGCTTCTTTCTTCTTCCTTTTCTCTGCCTCTTTCTTTTGTTCTTGTTCCCTGTCTTCTTCTTCTTTCTTTTTCTTCTCCTTCTCTTCTTTCTCTTTCTCTTCCTTCTTTTTCTTTTCTTCCTCTTCCATCTTCTTCTTGTCTTCCTCTTCTTTCTTCTTTTGTTCTTCCTCTTCTTTCTTCTTTTTCTCTTCCTCTTCCTTCTTTCTCTTGTCTTCCTCTTCCTTATTCTTCTTTTCTTCCTTATCCTCTTCTTCTTTCTTCTTCCTATCATCTTCTTGCTTCTTCTTCTCTTCATCTTTTCATTTCTCCTCTTCCTCTTCTCTCTCCTCTTCCTCTTTCTTCTTTTTCTCATCTTCATCCCTCTTCTTCTTCTCTTCCTATTCCTTTGCCGCTTCCTGTGTGTCCTTAGCCTGTTCACCACCTCGTTCATCTTGTTGCCTCTATTCAGTTCCCTTAGAAGGTATGTCTTGAGTGACATCTTCTACATCCAGGGCATCGACATCGATAGTGTCAATTAGTTCTTCCACCAGGTTTCCTTCCTCATCAAAAACCTCATCCGGTTTGGAAATAACCGGTTCTTTTTCCACTTGGAGGTTGGCCACTCATGCTTTGTGAGCTAGAACAACATGATTCATGTGCTGATGAGTGTCTTTTTCCACATCATCAATTCTTCCCTCCAACAGCCAGTGTCTTCTTCTCCTTGTGAAGAAGAGACCTTTATTTTGATCCAATACATCAAACAATTCTGAATTTGAGAGGTCGGGAAAGTATTGTGAAAAGAATTTCTCCCTAATCTCCTGTTCCTTTTCAATGGCAATGCACCATTTATTATCTAATGCTTTAAATAAAGAAGTCAGTGTCTGAGATTTAATCTCTGATGGCGACCAGTCATTCTTGCATTAATAAATAATGATTTCCTGTAGTATTTCCTCCTTCTCCTCATCATTGAAATCATCATAGTAATCTACTAAATCATGAAGTAATTTTCTCCTAATATTCTTAACTATCCTTTGGAAATGTGTCAAAGGTTTGTATGAGGAGATGTCAATATTTACTGGTGTGGATGCTATCGGTTTATTCTTCTTCATCTTCTTTGTCTGTCTTGCCTTCTTTGGTTTTTCATCAGACTCAGTTTCTTTGAAGTCTGGTTCATTTGTCTTAGTCTTCCTCTTTCTTTCAAAGAATTTTGCTCGTGTTACCTCCGGTTTCTTCTTTGCCGGTGACCACTTGGTCACTCTTGGAATTGCAGTGGTAGCTGGTGTTGATGCTGCAGGCACTGCCTTGGCTTTCTTTGCTGCTAGTTCTTTTCCTTTCTTAATCGATGGTTCTTCAGCCGGTGCAACTCTCTCCAAGTAGGTTCCGGTCCTCTTAGCCTTTGGATCAAGAGGTGAGGCAATAAGGGTTGAGGCATACCCTTCCAACATGTCATACATAACCTCATATCCCATTGGCTCCACTTCCTCCATTCTAGGCTCAACAGCCTCCATTAAACATTTGTCCACCTGAATGGTGAAACAGATGTCATCTTCGTATTTCTTCACTATATCACTTGAGATTCTTACCCTCCGACTCATCTTTCTTCTGAACTCATCAAAATATATGTTCGGTACTTCAGGGTAACCGGTTCCAATGGCTTGTATGCTTTCCTTAATCTGCTTGGTTACCGGTTGGTTAGGAGACCACTGGACATCTCCTACTCCAGGAAAGTAGCCTTGGAAATAGAAGAACAACCCTACCAGCAGTTGTCCAAACTTGAAACTCAGTGCATTGTCCTGTTTGATTGCCTTTAGATTCAACAAGAGTTTCCTCTGCATACTAGTGCATAAGTAAAAAGATGCATCCTCTTTTATCATTCGGTAAGCGGCATTTACCACTGCAGCAGATACAGAATTAATCCTGCTGGCTGAAAACCTTCTGTATCCTATCACCATACAGGTGTATTTCACTAGATCATCCTTGATGGGATTAATTGTCATACCTCGTGAGTCACTGGTTGAACTGGTGAGCTTGGCTATTTTGGTTTTTCTCACCTTTCTCAGGGTTGGCACTTCCCCTATGTTACAAAAACTGGTGACTGCATGAATTGCCTAAGGCATAATATCATGCATCCTCTCCAGGTACATCTTGTCACTGTGGACTCTGCTCAAAATAATCCTGATGTGATCCTTCATAAAATCTTCCAGAAAATATACCGCATTATGGAATTTCTTCTTCTCTAAGACACTAAACTCCAGTTTGATATTTTTGTCCTTGCCACAAAATAGACCTAATTGAGTGTGAATAGCTAAAGACCCTAGGTCTTCTATTTTGCAATCAATATAATCATAAATTCCCTCTTCAACTATGACTCCAGCTAGAACTTGTGATAAATCATTATATTTGGACTTCCTCTGAATAAAACTTTCTGACTCTATGGATGTACTCGAACTGGTATGATATGCGGAAGCCATTATAGAGTATTTCAAGAACACGAAAAATACCTTTCAAATGTGAATTTAGGGCTTCCTGATTCTGCTTCACTCCACTTTCTGTCAGTTGCAAATCACTGCTTTGTGTTCTCCACTACCACTTGCAAATTGGATTTGAATCTCTTTCAAGGGTTATCAATTTCTTGAAATCTTAGCTCAAATCGCCTTTTCTTTGCTCTGCACTTGAAAAATTCTCTTCACTCAAAAACAAATAGTGAGAAATGATTTGAAAAATGCTTTTATACATGTCTGTCACCTATCGCCATTAATGCTCCTCTATTAGGGCGTAAACCCTAATTTGCCTTTTTACCGTTTTCGATCTTCTGCCAAGCGACAGGTATCGCATATTGGTTAAGGTCTTTTACTGGTGTAAACTGGGGGTTCAAAAGCATTTCACCATTTGCTCCCCCTAAGCCTTTGAGGCTTAGTTTGCCGGTTCTGATATTTCCACATTAGGTGTAGAAACCAGTTCCTCTTCCAACATTGTTGGTTTCTTCCTCTAGGTTTTGTTCATGTCCCCTTGAACTTTTTCAACATTGATTTCTCCTTCCTAAGTGACTGGTATATCATCAGATATACTTTTTCTGCTTTTGCAGAATCTTGTAATGTGACTTGGTTTGTTGCAGTGATAGCAAACAAGTCCAGGTGCTCTGCAAGGTCCATTGTACATATTTCCATTCTTCCTTCCCCATGTTGCAGCAGTGTGACCATGGCCATGATAGATCATACAATTTTCTCTCCATCCGGTTGCCACTTGATGGCCACCGCTTCTGGACTGATGATTGAAAACATTAAACCGGTTGTGGTTCCAGTTCAGAAAAGGTTTAGGACCAGTTCCTTGGGTCCTTTGAGGATATCTTCCATTGTTATCCATCACAGACCTGCATTCAAATGCTCTATGCCCAAACTTATTGCATGCATAACAATGACCATTGAACTTATTGGATCTAGGTACATTGTTGATAAAATATGGAAAATTATTGTAGGCTTTGCTCCTACATACATTGGCAGTGTGTCCTTCTTTAAGATAGTTAAAGCAAACAGGTTTGAATTTTTGCTTGCCTTTTCCTTTGAGTGCCGGTTGCTTCTTTGATGCTTCAACATTTGTTCCTGAGGATTCTCCTTCCTCATGTCCAGAGAAACCAAGACCATTGGTATTCTTTGCCGGTCTAGATGACTCAAGCTTTTGCTCTAGCTTGACAGTACTTTTGCCAAACTTAGCAAGTATTTCCTTTGACTCAAAGAGTTCTTTGGAAATGGCAGTGTTTGTCTCCATTAGACTTGCATTTTCTGAGATGGCTATGTTCAGTTCTCCTTGCATGTATTCCTTTTCCATTCTTCTCTCATGAAGGTGAGAAGTCAGTGCACTAATCTCTTGTTTCAACTTGGAGATCTCATGATCTCTGTCCTTTACCAGATCTTTAGCTTTTCTCTGGTTCTCAAGCTCTTGACTAAACCGAATAGTCAGTCCTTCCAACTCCTTTCTCAGATTGGAGTTTGAATCATTCAACTTATTCACTTCAACAATCATGGCTTCCATGTTAGCTTCATCTTCAGAACTACTTTCAAATAGTTCCATCAGCCTCTCTGCATGTTCTCTCCTTTTTGCTTGAGATGCCTTGTATTTGACCATAAGATCATCATAGGCTTGCTCAGACTTAGTGAGCTGTTGAGTAAGTTCCCTCATGGTGTATTCCCCCATATCTCTTTCCAAGTGGTTAAACTTATAGAAAGGTTGGCTCTGATACCAATTGATGAATACTAAGAGGGGGGGGTGAATTAGTATGCCAAAAATCACTGCACTAAAACACTTACACAGTCTAAAGATAAACTAGTAAAGCAGTCTAACAGTCAGACCGGTTACCACACATGCAAACCAAAATGTGAATAAAGCATTCACCCACAAAAGCAATACAACCATAACACAAGATATTTGATGTGGAAACCCAACTAGGAAAAACCACAGTGAGATGGAACTCACAAGTCACTATCTGCAGAATAGAAACCATACTGGTTAAGGTCAGATCGGTTAAGGTCTTACAATGTTCTTCACTAGAATAGATCCTGTTAGGAATCTCAATCTCTGTTAGGAGATAAGTCCGATTAAAGACTACCTTGTTAGAGGATTTTAGATTCACAAGTGTGAACCACCTTGTTAGAGGATTTTACAAAGGCTTTGAGGCCTACCCGATTAAGGGCTACAGACTTGTCAAAGATGTGAGTAATCAACAAGTTTTTGATCTATCTAATAGCACAAATTGCTTGGTTGGATCCAATATTGCTCATAGTTAATGTATTCCAGCATTACTTCAGTCTTCTCTATCTCTCTCACAACTACAACTTGATCTTCTCAGATAAGATCATTCTCACAACAACTCAACTTCCACCTTAAACCCTAGCATGACATTAACCCTTTCAGCAACAACTTAAAACCCTAGACATGATGTCCTTTTAAAGGAATCTGATTTCATGTCGGTCCAATAGGATTACATTACAATTTCCTAGGTTCAATGAATCTAGACATACTCAGTAACACGACACAAAAAGCACCGTCAATGTGTCAACACCGTCAAACAATCGGTGGATTGGTAACTCATCACAAAATGTCGGTTGGTAATTCATCACAGAGTATTACCGGTTCATACAAAATACCGGTTGCCGATTTGGCAAAAATGAAGACTGGTAAGAATGTGTTGTGTCGCTTTTCTCCCTTGTACCGCTTGGGGTCAACATGCCGCTTCAGACCGGGAAACACATTCTGCAAAATCACCACTAGTCTAAAGACTAGAATACAACATACCAGTTGGAACAAATACTGGTTGAGCACAAGCTCATACATATAAAGGGGATCTCAATACAAGTGTGTGTGTCCATCAATGACAATCACAACATAAATAAAAAATGCCAACGTCATTGACCGGTATTCCTTCTCATTCACCAACGTTGAGTCATCTTCTTTTGACAATTTACAACTGGTCATCATAGGTGTACCAACCGGTTTGCTGTCTTCCATGCCAAAGGTCTTCAACACCTCTTTGACATACTTGGCTTGAGTGATAAAGATACCATCTTTCATTTGTTGAATCTATAGTCCAATGAAGAACTTAATCTCTCTTCTTAGTGACATCTCAAATTCCTTCTTCATCTCATCTACAAACGCATGGCTCATCTTGTCATTTCCACCAAAAATTATGTCATCAACAAACACTTCACAGATCAGAATCTGATCTCCTTCTGACTTCAGATAGATATTGCTATCTTCACTTGGTCTTTTAAATCCAATCTTCACAAGATGGGAGTGTAAACATTCATACCATGCTCTAGGTGCTTTCTTCAATCCATACAAGGCTTTATGTAGCCTACACACTATATCACTATCTTTTGATAAGGCAAACCCATCTGGTTTCTCTATATACACTTCGTCTTCAAGTATTCCATTCAAGAATGCATATTTCACATCCATCTAATACACTTTGAATCCCTTAAATGCTGCAAATGCAAGTAGCATTAAAATACCTTCCAATCTAGTTACTAGAGCAAAGGTTTCTCCATAGTCTTCTCCTTCTTCTTGAGCATATCCCTTACATACCAATCTTGCTTTGTTTCTTACCACTATGCCATCTTCATTCAACTTGTTTCTAAAAACCCATTTGGTGCCAATAACATTTTTATGCTGAGGTCTGGGTACCAAAGACCATGTACCATTCTTTTCTATCTGGTCAAGTTCCTCTTCGATAGCCTTAATCCAGTCTTCATCTTTATGTGCCTCTTTAAATGTTTTGGGCTCAAATTCAAAAATCATGCAAGAATTCTCTTTGACCTTTCTTCTTGTAAGTATTCCTGCATCCTTATCCCCTATGATTTGCTTTGGATAATGATGCAACTTTACATACCTAGGGATGATCTCGACTGATTCCTCTTACTTTTCCTCTTCATCCTCATATTCATCTTCATCTATATCAACATCTACTGGTGTAGGAGCACTGTTACTTGTACTTGGTTGTTTTGCAACCAGTTCCCAGAAGGTTACAACCGGTTCATCTACCGCTCACTCATTGCTAGTTTCCTCAGGTTTCTCAGTGGTCTCATCAATTCTAACATTGATACTTTCAACAATTCTCTGAGTCCTATTGTTAAAACACTTGAGAGCTTTTCTCTTGGTGGAATACAATAGGAATATTCCCTCATCACATTTTGCATCAAACTTTCTATGGTATTCACTTCTCTTGATATAACACTTGCTACCAAACACTCTAAAGTAGCTTACTACTGGAGTCTTACCAATCCAATACTCATAAGGAGTCTTATCCTTACCTTTCTTGATGAGTACCCAGTTCATAGTGTAGACTGCAGTGCTCACCACTTCTCTCCAAAAAGTGTGAGAAACCTTCCCTTGAATCAACATCGTTCTAGCTACTTCAACTACAGTCCGATTGTTCCTTTCTACTAGGCCATTCTGCTATGGAGTCTGGGGGGCAGACAGTTGCCTCTTGATGTCATTCTCTTCACAGTACTTATTGAACTCATTAGAAGTGAACTCACCTCTTTGGTCAGTTCTAAGGCATTTAATCCTCTTACCACTTTCTTTTTCACCTAGTGCTCTGAAGGCTTTAAACTTTCCAAAAGATTCAGACTTGTCTTTCAAGAATGTGATCCACATCATTCTTGAGTAGTCATCAATAAGAATCATAAAGTACCTATCTCCCTAAGCACTCCTAGTTTTTATAGGACCACACAAATCAGTATGCACAAGATCAAGTAAAATATCTGTTGTAAAAGATTTACCTTTGAAGGCCGAGGAAGACATTTTCCCCAGTTGACATTCTCTGCACAAAGGATTCTCCGGTTTGTTCAGCATAGGCAATCCTCTAACTGCCTTGATCTTCTAGCCTTCACAATATTATCATAATTTACATGGCAGAGTCTCCTATGCCATATCCATATGTCATCAAACTTAGCCATTAGACATTGACTGATATTTGTATTTAACTGAAATAAGTTACCTTTGGTCTGCATACCGGTGGCCATTAGTTCACCACTCTTTCCTTTTATTTTGCACACTCCATCTTTGAATTCTAGAGTGAGTCCTTTATCATTCAGCTGGGTAACACTCAAAAGGTTATGCCTGAGACCTTCTACCGAATACACATTATCAGCACTGCTTTTTCCATTTAGAGAGATGGACCCTTTTCCTTTTACCATACATGGTGCATCATTACCAAATCAGACTACACCTCCATCATACTCTTCCAGAGACATAAACTTTCTTCAGTCACCAGTCATGTGGTGAGAACAACCACTGTCAATAATCCACTCATTAGAATTATCAAAGCAGGAGGCAAGAGCCTTCTTGTCTGACACATCTTCCTTAACGACTACAAACATTATGTATTCACTTTCTTCATCTTCTAATTCATCATCAGTGACACCTTCATCAACTGCAACAAGACAGTTTCTCCTATTTCCTCCTTTGAACTTTTTGAACTTCTCCGGTTTGTCCTTATTATCACTATTTTGATAGTTTACAACAATGTGCCCTATCCTATTACAAGAAAAACATTTCAAAGGGAGCTTACCTCTATATTTTCCAGTTCCCTTAGGAAGTCTCTTGGCCAGAAGAGCTTCAAATTCCATCAGGATCTCCTCATCATCCATATCTCTGCTTTGTCTAGGTTCACAACTGGTACTAGCATCTTTTCCTTTTCTGGATAATGCAACAGATGCTCTAAAGGCTGATTTAGTCTTCTAAACACTACCATCATAACTGTTCAGCTCATATGCAGTCAACTTAGCAATAATAGAATCAAGGGATACCTTTGTCTTGTCAATAGATCTCAAATCATGAATAGTGGCAACCCTTATTGCATTGACTGGTAATAAGGTTCTCAAAACTTTGCTAACAACGGTGGAATCATCCATTGTACCTCCTGCACTCTTGATGTCTCCAACAATAGTTTTAATTCTTATCCCATATTGTTAAATGGTCTCTCCTTCAATGAAAGGCTTTCTTCCTTAGCTTGCTTCACATGCTCATCACCGCCATAGATAGAATCCAAAGTATCCCATACATCTTTGGGATTGTCTTTGTCTTGAACATCTATAAACTCAATATTAGATAGACTTCTGATAAGAGCTTCCATGACTTGCCCATTCTCCCGAATTTCTCTTCTTTGATCATCGGTGAGAGTACCGGAAGGGACAACATAAGTATTCTCAACATAGTTCCAGTGTTGAGCACCCATGCTTTTAATGTATATTTTCATTCTGTCCTTCCATATCTTAAAGTTATCTATGTTGAACTCAGGACCTTCCCTCTTCATCATTAGAATAGGATCTTTTCCTCAAGTGGTTAAGCTTATAGCACAGAGGACTTGGAAGACGCTCTTATACCAATTGATGAATAATGATGAACAGTAAATACCCAATAGATACTGAGAGGGGGAGGGGGGGTGAATCAGTAAGGACAAAAACTTCTTCAACAACTTAAACTGCAATGACTACACTAATTGGTAAACAACATCACCGATCTAAATCAAGGCAATACTGGTAAAACATAGTAACTAGAACAGTCATAAACCGGTAACACTTAGATCTTCACAAAACCTAATATCTCATTTCCACTTCACCCATATGCTTAAACAAGTAATACATCGAAAATATAATGACCATTGGATCAACTTGCATTACCGCTTAACAAAAAACACTAAAACATCACACATAACACACTAATTTTTCAAGTGGAAACCCAACTGGGAAAAACCATGGTGGGGATGAATACCCACAAGTTGTTCTTGAACTCTTCTAAAGTCTGCTCTGTTAGGAGCCTAGTTTGGTTAAAGACTTTACAATAGGTTCTGCTAGGAACCGATCCTGCTAGGGATCACCCGGTAAGGGATGGCTACATACCCGGTTAAAGGTTAAAACCCTATTAAAGGTTACCTCGCAAGAGGATTTGAAGAACTCAATGATTTTGAGTCACCATGTTAAAGGATTTACAAAGCATGTTAAAGCTACCTGGTAAAGGGATTTTCCAACTGCTAAAATGGTTAGAAGTCAATAGGTAATACATTGATTTGATAACAATACTTGATGCCAAGGTAGACCCACTTCAATTCCTTTACATCTGCAATTACACTCTGCAGGTATCTACTCACTTCTCTGGTCTGGCAAGAGAAACATTTACTCCCAAATTTTTAAAATTAACTTACATTAGGAGTTTTGCCATGCCATAATTCATAAGGTGTTTTGTTACCTCTCTTGACAAGTACCCAGTTCAAAGTGTAGATAGTAGTGCTAACTACTTCTCTCCAAAACATTTTCGATACTTCACCTTGAATCAACATGGTTCTAGCAGCTTCAATAATTGTTCTATTCATTCTCTCTGCTATCCCATTATGTTGTGGAGTTCTCGGAGCTAACATCTACCTCTTGATTCACTATTCATCACAAAACTTTACAAACTCATCAGAAGTAAATTCTCCTCCCCGGTCAGATCTCAAACATTTCAAATTCTTCTCGGTTTCTTTCTCAACTAAATATTTGAATGCTTTGAATTTACTGAATGCCTCAGACTTTTCTTTTAGAAAAGTTACCCACATCATCTTGGAAAAATCATCAGTGAAAATTATGAAATATCTATCACCAAAATAGCTCTTAGTCCTCATAGGACCACAAAGATTAGTATAAACCAATTCTAGAATATTTTTTGAAGATAAAGACTTACTCTTGAAAGACAAATATGTCATCTTACCCATTGAACAATCCTTACATAACACATTATTTGGTTTATCAAGCTAGGGAAAACCTCTCACAATACTTGATTTACTAACCTTTATCAAATTGTCAAAATTAACATGACATTGTGCCATAGCCAGCTGTCTTCAATCTTTGCCACCAAACAACTATTCACATTAGTATTTAGATGAAATAGATTACCTTTTGTCTTCTTTCTAGTAGAAATCAATTCTCCATTACTTCCAAGAATCTTGCACACTCCACTTTTAAATTTTAGAAGATATCCCTTATCATTTAATTGACCAACACCCAAAAGGTTATGTTTGAATCCATCAACCCAAAAGACATCATCTACATTTCTTTTTCCATTTAATGAAATATCTCCTTTACCTTTAACCATGCAAGGTGTGTTGTTACCAAATCTTACCACACCACCATCAAATTCTTCAAGGAATAAGAACTTGTTTCTATCACCGGTCATGTGGTGTGAGCAACCACTATCTACTATCTATTCTCACTACTATCCATGTGAGACACCAATGCCTTTTCATTAGTTGAATCTTCCTTCACAACAACAAATATTATCTCCTCATTGTCATCATCTTCCTATTCTTCATCAGTTACTCCTTCATCAACTGCAACATAGCAATGTTTCTGTCCTTTTCCTTTGTATTTCCTAAAATTTTCTTTTCTATCACTGTGAGGATAATTTGCAGCAATGTGTCCAATCTTATTGCAGGAAAAACACTTCAAGGGTAATTTACCTTTATACTTACCGGTGCGTCTAGGAAATATTTTAGCCAATAGTGCCTCGAGTTCCATTGGATGATCTTCATTATCATCCTCACCTCTTCTACTGCCATGACTAGACCTATAGTCATGATTATGACAAATATCATTTCCTTTCCTAGAAGATGTATCGGTTACAAAAGCTTTAAAAGTAGATTCAAACAATTTTGAAACACTATTATCAAAGTTGTTTAACTCAAACGCAATCAACTTTCCAATAAGAGAATCAATAGTGACTAACTTTAGAGATAGATCTCAATTCTTGAATTGCAGAAACTCTACTAGCATATTGTGGTAGGAGAGTTCTTAGCGTTTTACTAACAACATTATCATCATCAATCTTACCTCCAGTACTCTTAATACCACCTACAACTTCTTTAATCCTTTGACCATATTGTGCAATGTTCTCACCATCAACCATTTTCATGTCATCAAATTTGCCTCTTAAACTTTCTTCTTTTTCTCTTTGAACATGTTCATCTCCTCCATAAATCAATTCTAATTTCTCCCATACCTCAAATGCAGTTTCTAATCCATGAACATCTATATACTTAGAATTAGATAAAGTACTTACAATTTCTTCCAAGGCTTGAATGTTATTCGTGTTGTTCTTTAAGCTCATCTAGTGTCAAGGGGCTGGTAGTAGGAGTAACATACTTGGTTAACACATGATTCCAACACTGAGCACCCAATCCTTTAATGTATATCTTCATCCGGTCTTTCCATATCTAGTAGTTGTCCTTGGTAAACTTGGGACCCTCCTTCATCATCTTTCTTCAGGATCTTTCCCTCAAGTTATTAAGCTTTCTACACATAGAGGACCAATGCTCTGTTACCAATTGTTAATCTTAGAGGATCCAGTTATTACTGAGAGGGGGGATGAATCAGTATACAATAATTTCAAACTTAAATTTTGAACGTATAAAACTTCTTCAAATCAAACATAAACCAGTAATAAACTCTTTACCATTACTGGTAATCACTGATAAACAACTGTTAAACCGGTTTATCAAAACAACTCATTAAGTGTTCATCAATATGCATAAACTGAAAGTAAAACATAACAACACATAAAAATATTCACCATAAGAGCACCATGTTCTTCACGTGGAAACCCAAATAGGGAAAAACCACAGTGGGAATTGGTACCCACAAAAATTGTGCACTCTTTCAGAATGTGCCTTGTTAGGAGCCTAGCTTGGTAAGAAGCTTACAATGATGCCATGTTAGGAGAAGACCCTGTTAGGAGTCACTTGATTAAGGGATTTAGATGATGAGCTTTGTTAGGAGCTTTGACCTGTTAGGATCAACCTCGCAAGAGGATTTAACACTCAGATGTTGAGCTACCCAGTTAAGGGATTTACAATGTAAGGCCTGTTAGGACCTTCCTGGTTAAGGGATTTTGACTACTACAATTGTTAGAGAATAATAGTGAATGATCTAGGTACAACACTTAAATGCTTCCTTGATTATATCCAATTAAGCTCCAAATCTGCCACTCTCTGGTATATCTCATACTCTGGTTTGCCTTCACACTTTCAAAACCACTGACACAACATACATCAACTATATCGACATAAATAACCTTTTCAACTTAGTTGGTTACAAAACCCTAAGACTTACAACATAGATCTATTGGCATTTGCATGAAGATTGCATTAATGATATGTTATGTTGTCATTGATATCAATTAACCGGTAATGATATTGTTGATATTATTGTAATATTGTTTTGTAACTGGTAGGATGAACTAGTGAAGGAAACTATAACTGGTAGGAAGAATTTGTGGAGTGAACTGGTATTGCTATATATTGGAGAGTTGAACCGGTAAACCCTACCTGTTGATTTGATAAACCCTAACCGATTAAGTTTGGTGAATTGGTTATATTGGTTTATGACCTGATGATGAGCGGTAATGATTATGACACGTATGATTATTGTATGATGACAATTTCAAGTTATTTTGGCATGTTGATGTAATGGTTTTTGTCTAGGGAATGAGGAAGTATACTGCAAAGCACGTGATGAGTTACTAAGTTCGATGAAGTGGTGATCAAGGAGTGATCGAGGTTTTCTTGATTGATGTGTAGAGATTGCTATGTAATCCAATGGTCATACTTGAACCGACTTGTTTGTAATCTCTATGAGAATTAGGTTTTTGTTATGTTACTGACCTAATTGATTTGTTTATAAGGTTGATGAGTTGTTTTAGTTTAAGTGTTGGCAAAGATTAGTTGAGTGTGTGGTTGCTGAACCAGATGATGTATCTGTAGTTTGAGTAAAGGTAGATAGGAGCATGAAAATGATCTGATCAAGCAAGTGTAGTGCTATTCAAACAGATCAACAAACTCCTATTGTTTTCTAACAATTACAACATAATTGAAATACCCTAACTGGGTAAGCTCTAACAAGCTTGGTGCTATTTAAATCCTCTAACTAGGTGATCCATTAGCTTGGATTTTCAAATCCTCTACCGAGGTTACTCCTTACAAGGTATTTCTTCTAACAAGGCATTGTAGTCAATCCATTAATCAGGTGGTCCCTAATAGGATCTGTTCTTAACATGACTTTTGTAAAGCTTTAACAGGCTAGCCTCCTAATAGGGCGAACTTTAGAAGAGTTTAGATAGTTATCTTGTGAGTCTCATCTCACAGTGGTTTTTCCCATTTGGGTTTCCACGCCAAAAATATTTGTGTCAAGTGGTGAATGTTTTTGTGGTTATGTTCTTATGGTTGATTTACTTAACTACTTAACTACTACAATAAGTTATGATAACCAAAAGCATTGAGAAATTAAGTCTGTTGACATATGAAAAAGCATTTGGATGTTTATGCATTTGAAGTTGTTTACTGTTAATTTGTTGTGACATTCAACCGGTTTATCTTATGAGTTTTTATCTTGACAGTGGTATTGCATTGATAGTTCTAAGTTTACTTTGAGAGATTGATTTTGAGTTTGGTGAAGTTAGTATCAGTTTTTCTATCTACTGATTCACTCCCCCCCCTCTTAGTAGTTGACCAAATTCTTATTCTTTCATCATACCATCAAGATCATCACAAATATTTTACAACTCATTACAGATCATCATTGACCACCATATGGATCATTACAATCAATTACAAATCAATTCCAATCGTTGAATGATCATCGCATCTCAATCTGATACAAAGTCAAACCCTTAGAACACTCCACTAGCACTTTGCATATTCCCAAGAAATCCATTCTCCAAATGTGCCAAAAAATATTTCAAACACTTCACGTGGTTTGTGCCACGTCATCACCAAAATTTGAACTTGATGTAGATCACCGCCAAACCAAAAATCATTACTAGTTAAGAGAATTCTTTACTGGTCCTTAAACCCTTCTTAAACCCTAGCAAAAATACAACATAAATCATAAACATAATTTTTGATAACCAAAACATGATGCAATTCCCGTCAGATACATATTAAAATGATACAAGCTCACATTCCAAACCGCAACACTTCAATCATCACCAATTGCGAGATCAAATCGAAACATTCCTCGTTTACCAGTTAAAGTCCTAATTCCCAGTTCACTATCTATAATACCAATAAGGCATTTCCGGTAGACCAAAAAGACTTAGATGACAAAATACAACATAGTAAACATCAGTTGCCATAAATGACAACATAAATAACTAATCAAAGTCATCCGATCATGCAATCTCAATCTCTTCATCACAATGTCATCACAAACAATGTTTTATTGGTTCAGTCACTATTCTTCATCTGCATCAGTTATGCCAATCATTCTAACACGTTATTGGTACTAAATGGGTATTTAGAAACAAATTGAATGAAGCCAATGAAGTTGTCAAAAATAAAGCTAGACTGATCTGCAAAGGGTATTCACAACAAGAAGAAATTGATTATGGGGAGACTTTTTCCCTGGTTGCTAGACTTGGAGTTGTTAGAATATTGCTTGCTTATGCTGCTTATAAACATTTCAAGGTATATCAAATAGATGTCAAATTTGCCTTTTTTAAATGGTGATCTTGAGGAAGAAGTATACATTGAACAACCTGATGGATTTTCTTTGTTGGATGATGGAGACATGGTATGTAAATTAAATAAAGCTATTTATGGATTGAAACAATCCCCTAGAGCCTGTTATGCTAGACAAGCTAAATAATTGTTGAAATTGGGATTTAGTAAAGGTGTTGCTGAGAATAATCTATACTTTAAGATAGAAAATGATAACATCATGATTGTTTAAGTCTTTGTTGATGATATAATCTTTGTGGTGATGATAACTTGAGCATGAAGTTTGCTGATGATATGTCGAAAGAATTTGAGATGTCTATGATTGGTGAAATGAAATTTTTCTTAGGTTTGCAGATTGCACAGATTAGAAAAGGTATATTCATATCTCAAACTAAGTATGTGAAGGAATTAATGAAGAAATTTGGGTTAGATGACTCCAAACTAGTTGGAACTCTTATGGTGACTGGTTGTAAATTGTCTAAAAATGATGAATCTCCAAAAGCTAATCAGAGTTTATATAGATCTATGGTTGGTGGATTGCTATATCTTACACAGACTGGACCAGACACTATGCATGTTGTGTGCATGGCTGCTAGATATCAATCTGGTCCAAAAGAGAGTCATGTCATTGCTGTGAAAAGGATATTTAGATACCTGAAGGGAACTATGGACTATGGATTATGGTATCCTAGGAATGATGATTTCATGCTTTGTGCCTATATTGATGTTGATTATGCTGGTGATGTTGATGAATGGAAGAGCACTATTGGTGGAACATTCTTTTTGGGTAAGAAGTTGGTTTCATGGACTAGCAAGAAACAAGATTCACTATCCTTATCTATTACTGAAGATGAGTTCATTGCTTCTACTAGTAATTGCACTCAGGTAGTTTGGATGAAACAAATGTTGAAGGATATCAAGGTTATTTATGATGAGCTTACTATTATTTATTGTGATAATTATAGTGCTATTAACATGTCAAATAATTTGGTGCAACATTCAAAGACTAAACATGTGTCAATTAAATATCATTACTTGAGAGAGCAAGTTAGTGAAGAGAAGGTGAAGCTGGAGTATGTATCTTCAAACAAGCAAATTGTTGTTATTTTCACTAAACCTTTGCCTACAGATACATTTGTCTACTTGAGAGACAAGTTAGGTTTATCCACCCCTCCTGATGACAACTAGATGCATTGAGTTGCATCAAGTCGGTGGATTTCAGAGCTTTATCTTTATATCCAGATTGGTGTGTTGGTGCTGCTCCTTTGTTGGAGTAGTCTGTTTTGGGGAGAGAGATTCATGTTTTTGTTTTGGAGAGTTTGGTTTTTTGTTTTGTAAGATTTGGCATTGATTTCAAAGGGGGAGAGAGATCATGTGAAAAACTTCTTTCTAAGTCCCGATCTTAGGAGGAGTTTGTTGGAGATATATTCTTTCTTTTGCATTGACTTTTTTTTCACATTCATATGTTGCCATCAATGCCAAAGGGGGAGATTGTTGGATATTTTCATGCATTACTATTGCTATGGTATGATGTTGTCATTGATGTCAACATATTCTTGTGTATTGTTTCGGTGATTGTTGATTGGGAGGATCTTGTGGTCCGGTTTGTAGTGTTGGTTTGTTTATCACTGTTTTGCAGAGTTTGGTATATCCTCCAGTATATTCTGGTGTGATCAAATCTGGTGTTGTGATTTTGGGATATTGTTTGGGATGGTCTTTTTTATCTTCGTTTCAGATGGTTCATGATTTGGTGCTCCCCAAGTTATCTTTCTTTGTGATAGTTGTTGATTGGTTGTGTTCTTGAGCTTTTAGATGTTGATCGATGACTATTTGATAAGTGGTGCTGGTGCAACAGTTCCTCATGATTATAACATGCTTTTTGGTGTTTCCTAATCATATCCAATTTGTTTTGGCAATCTGCATTGATCATTGTGTGATTTTTTGGTGGTCTCTATCAACCGGTGATGATTTGCATGTTATGCAATATTTTTTGTGGTGTAGCGTGTTGCGGTTGATTTTGGCATAATTTTTGGTGGATGTGACTGTTTGGGAATTTGATTTAGGACCATAATATGCTATGTAAATCATTATATTGGTTGGGTGATCGATATTTGTATTGTGTGATGTAATTTTGTAATTGAAGGTTGAGGGTTTAGCCGACCATGTTATCAAGGTTGATGAATTGTATATATAGGTGATATAGTCATGTAGTTTGGGTATTGATATTGTGTCTGCATTATCAGAGAGAGGTTTATGTGCAAACAAGTGATTTATCCTTTGGTGTTGAGTTTGAGGTGAGATTGGTGTTGTAGGGTAGACATCTGTTCTTAACCAAAACTGTAATCAGGCATTTGGAGATGCTATTTCTTCAGTTCACTTCTTCCGGATTGTAGTCCGAATCTTATTGTAAGTTAGTGAGACTTCCATGAGGGTTGTAGCCTTTTGAGCAAATATTATTTGAGCACTGAGATCTAGGCAGTGTTCCTGAATGCATGTGCATTCCCCATTATAATATTTTCACATACTACTGCTGAGTATCATCTTACTCTGGGTAGGTTCCCACCATGGTTTTTCCCTTAATCGGGTTTTCCACATCAAAATCTTGGTGTTGTGTGTTGTGCTTTCAATTTTTCCTATCTATCTTATTGCTATTATTTATTAGATCTATTTTTGGTGGTTAAGTTTGTTGTTCTAGTGAAGACTGATTCACCCCCCGCCGCTCATTCTTCCCTCTTGGCTGCTACTAACAAATATAAAATTTGTTACCTTTTTTCTTTCCTTACGAACTAGGCTTCTTAGGGGAATGCACCTTACTTTCAATCAATACAATTGTCATAGAGATAGGAGGATTTTAAGGTCTTTCACCTTAAGTCAAAAGCCTATAACTCTTTTGAGTAAGATTAGGCACATAGCTATACAAGGCAATGATGAGGCCTTGAAGTAATGGAGGATTAACACCTTCAACTTAAAAATCAACACACAAGGAAGTGAAAAGGAAGAATGAAATATTAATAAACCCCTTGTGTCTAATATGGTTCAAAATAGGAAACGGTACCCATGTATGTTATTGTAACGACCTTCTAAGGTAAAATAACACATTACATGATATCTTACAAGGGCATAAGGTGGAGGAAGAATCAACATGCCAAACCCATTTTGCAGAAAAAACAACATTCTCTCCTTCGAAAAAAATTGTTCATGAAGAGCTTGTATCACCACAACTTCTCTTGAAAAATTATAATCCTTCACACTTAAAACCTTTCTTTAGCAATTAGATCTGAGGTGACTTTAAATTTGATGCTACTAGTTGTTACTTCTCCCTTATTCAAGGAATTGCAGAATTTGGTTTTTAGGCTTCGATTTTACCCCCTCATGACTTCAATAAAAGGAGTCAAGCCAACCTCCAAAAATAAATCCCACAACTTCTCATACTACTTCAATTCATCACAATGTACAGGCTCCAAGTGCTTCAATGAACACTGCGTTGTAATTTTTCTATCACAACTTCAAGAGGCCCTAGCAACATAACTAGTCTTGAGCATATGCAAATTCAAAATTAACATAGAATCTAGAGGTTAGCTTTTGTAATATTTTTTGGGAAATATACAGTCACATAATGTCTCCATTATCACACAAATAAAATGTCTTTTAATCACCCTTTCCTTTCCCCAAGGCATACCTCAACATATCTCTCCATCATTACACCTACTAATATTTAAAGAATTAAGAGGAAGTCTGTCTTGAGAATGAAATCATTCCATATCCATAATCAATTTAGCAAGGTTGCTCATGCAAAAAAGACATCTAAGTAAGGTAGATGACCACAACATTAAAATCTTGTAATTATTATCCATATACGCAAGAGGGAAAAATTAATTTGGCAACCCATCACGTCTAAAGTTCACTTTATATATAGCCATAAGTTCCTTCACTTTAGTAGAGCAATTAGAGAATTCTATATTTCTCCATTCATTAAAGCCAAGATTTCAATTAGAGACTTCATCCATAGTTTTATTATACTCTTTGCACACATCCATAACTTTGGATTGAAGAAATCCCCTAAGAATTTTTTTACTCCCCTCGATGTTTTTTCTAATATTCGATGGACTTTCTGCCTCTCCATTAAGAATATCCACAATTAATTTTGAGTCTCCCTCTAGGACAAATTTCTGATAGTTTAAATCCTTTAATCATTTCAACTCCCACCAAGTAGCTAAGGCCTTCGCTTTATTGCTAGTACCTATTCCTAAGGTTTCCCCTTAACATTATCTATGTCTTCCTTTATTATCCCTTATGACACCTCATACACTAGAGACCCCTAGGTTGCCATTGGAGAACCCATCAAAATTACATTTGACCCACCCTTCTTGAGGGGGATATGATTTACTCATTCTCCTTAGGAATATTTTGTTCCAATTAACCTTTGTGAGTCTTGTTATATCCCCCACACTTGTTTCACTTTCATCTCTAAGTAACATGTCAAAGATTTGGAAAGATCATAAGAAGCAACATTGATATTTTCTCTGATTTATTGTTTTATGATCTAAAACAAGTCTAAAATAGATTTGGATTGGTCCCTGAAAATCCAATTATTTCTTTCTTTGCATAGCTTCAGAAAAATTAAAGGGGGGATTTGTCTCTAGAAGTCAACAATAACTAAGTGGAAAAAAGGACATAAGCTCTAGGTATCCAAGAATTTTTTCATGCTTCCTGGGATAATCCAACACATAACCAAATTAGAGAGAACAACAAACCATAAATCCCAAGCAAAGGGGTAGTGGAAAACAAGATGTTCAATGCTTTCAACATCCTCATAATAGGCAGAGAATCTGTTAACAAACATAAACTACCTCTATTCAAGTTGTGAATAGTTAAGATGTTATGATGGACACTAATCCACCAAAAACAATTGATTTTAGGGATTAACTTCACAATCCAAACCTATTTCTAATCAAAGGAATCATGAAGAATATTTTCAATTAAATTGTAGGCTGATTTCACAAAGTAAGTACCTGAGAGGGGTTGACCTTCCAAATTATTTCATCCTTTCTCCCAAGAGGGATAAAGGAGTAATCTTCCAGATGATGATAAAGAGAAACCACAACTTTATCCCTATCAAACATGCAAGGGACCTCATTGGGAGGGATATTATTTAACTGCACTTGAAAGTCTTTCCATCTAGGTGGACCACTATTCTAGTCAACATAGTGAAACAAAAATTTACCATTGCATCTTAATAGAGACACTCTAATATGGAAAATATCATTAATAGATGATAAGTTAGTATCCTTAATCCACCCATCCTCCCAAAATAGGGTATTTTTGTCATTACCAAGCAATATTCTATAACCTTGTTTAACTATATTCCTTATCTTCAACAAATTATTCTAAACACCGATCCACGAGGGAGAGTAGCCTCAAAGATAAATTGGTTAGATAACACCTTTTTAGGTATTTATCTCTTATTATATTGACCCAATCCTTTCCACTTTCTAAAAAATTCCAGCCAATTTTGGCCAAAAGAGTTTTGTTGAAGAGTTTTTGTCTTATTTCTAGACCACCAGATTTCTTTGGTCTGTACACCTTTACCAAACTAACTAAGGAGATCCAAGATTATTCTTCAGTGTCCATCCATAAGACTTTTCTATGAATTTTCTCAATTCTCTTTGCCAAATTAGCAAGGATATTAAAGAGAGATAAATAGTAGGCATAAACATTTTGTAATGAAGTCTTTAGGAGTTGGAGTTTCCCTACTTGATTCAGAAGCTTTCCCTTCCAACTAGCCAAATTATTTTAGACTCTTTAAACAATGTAGTTATAGAAATTGCTAGTTGGATTTTTAGAGATAATAGGAAGCCCAAGGTAGGAATCTGGAAGAGTAGCAAAATTATATCTCAAGATATTAATAATTTTTTGTTGTAGAGTGAGAGTGGTATGAAATAAATAGATCTTACTTTTGTCATAATTAATGTGTTGGCCTGAAATCATAGCATATCCATTGAGAATTTTCTTCCACTATTTGGCTTCCACAATAGAGGCTTCTTCGAATATGATGGTATCACCAATAAACTATTGATGGGATGGAGGAGGTAGAGAGGAACTAGATTTGAAACCTTTAAGTAATTAAGGTCCAATTACTTCTAAATATTTCTTCCTAGAACCTCAAAAATGATGAAAAGGTAGGTGATAGAGGATCCCCTTATTGTGACCCTTTTCCATGAGAGAAGTAACCTCGAGGAGAGCCATTAACCAATACAAAACAAGAAGGGGTAGTCATGCATTCTAGCAACATTTATAGGAATATACTTGTAAACCCAAATTTCTTAAGGACCTTGATGAGGAATTTCCAAGAAACTGTATCATAAGCTTTCAAAATATCTAATTTAAAAATCATATCAAATTTCTTATTGGTTTCCATGGAATGAATCAATTCATGAGTGGTAAGAGTTGCATCCAGGATATGTCTCCCTTTAATAAAGCCTTTTTGATTGGGAGAAATTATCTTATTCAAAACTATTTTTAGTTTACTGACTAACAACTTCGAGATAATCTTATATAAGGTATTGTAAAGGCTGATAGGTCTAAAGTCTTTCATAGAAACAACATTCTCAAATTTGGGGATCATAGAAATGAAAGTTGCATGAACCCTTTTAAGCAATTTATCAGCTCTAAAAAAATCCCACGTAGCATTTAAGAGGTCATCATCAAAGATCTCATAATTCTTGAAAGAAATCCAGAGGAAACCCATCTGAGCTTGGAGATTTGAAGGCTCCAAAGGAGAACACAAAATATTTAACTTCCTAGAAGGTCATATGCGGAGTCAATTTTTTTAGATCATGTTTATTAATGACTTGGGGTATGAATTATAATATTTCCTCAAGATCCCCATTATGATCATCTCTATAGGATTGAAAATAAACAAAAAACAAACAACAATCTCATCTATCTCTCTCTCCTTTGTAACCACAATGTCATCTTATTTTTGGAGGCTTCAAATTTTATTCTTGCTCCTGTGTTTCATTGTAGATTGATGGAAGAATTTAGCATTTCTATCACCTTCAATAAGACATTAGATCCTTGACTTTTTTTTCCTAAAAACCTCCTTCTCTTTGGATGATTTGAACCATTGAGCTCTAACTTCCTTTCCTCCAAGTAGAGATTTGTGGAATCATGACCATTATCTAGTTCCATGATATGTTGTATCTCTTTAGGCTTTTCCTCGACACCTTTTTTTCCTTTAAAATATATTCTTAAAAGAAATTTTCTTCCAACCTTTAACTTTCTCTTTAATTAATTTAAGTTTTTGGACCATTTGGAACATTGGTGCATTGTTAAATGGGGTATTCCACCATTGTTCAATCAAAGTTATGAAATCTAGATAAAAGGTCCACATAATTTCATATCTAAATAGAAAAGGGCCTTTTCTGGAGTGACCATCCCATGAAAGTAGATTGCCACAATGACCGAAGCCTATCCTTGGAGAGCCTTTAAAGAAAGGCTATCATAGATATCCCGACTATTAGAAATTAGGAACAGATCAAACTTGACTTGGATAAGATGGTTACATTAGACCAAGGAAAATAGAACCTTCAAGGTCCACATCAACCAAACCCATTCCAACAATAAAGTTTTCTAGATTCCCCATACTATCAGTGAAATATTCTACCCCTCCAAGTTTCTAAGAAGGGAACAAAGGAGTGTTAAATTCACCCCAAGCAACCAAACTTATTGAGGCTAGTTATTTATAAGATTGGCTAGGGAATTTGAAAGCTCAGCTATTGTATATTTAACATTAGGAGTATATATGTTTAGCATATCCTACTCTTGATTAGTGACATTATCTTTCATATGAGCCAACAAAATATTCTCAGAGACATGATTAGTTCTTCCAGTAGACCTAGTAGGATTCCATAAGGTCACCAAACCTCCCAAAACACCTTCAACATCACCAACTAAAAATTCAGAAGTAGGCCAAATATCATATTTGTGAAGAAGTCTAACTTCATCTTTGTTTCTTGAAGTAACAAAATATCAAATTTATGCTCCAACAAAGAGCATTTCAAAATATGATGTTTGACCAGGTTATTCAACCCCTGAATATTCCAAGAAAGGATCTTCATGGAGATAACAAAGCAATATTACTCTGCTTATAGTAGCAAGGTGATTTCAATTGGGACACCTAACTTATCGCTTTGTCTTCTTGTATTTCTAGAGGTCATCCAAGGTTCTTTTCCTCCCATTAGCTATTTCCTTAGTTGCATCCTTGTTCCTTGTTTCTATTTGTGAAGGACGTCCCAGTTTCCCTTCAACACCCACATCTAGGTTCTTTTTCTTTATAGGTTTTCCAACAACCCGAGTCCATTCCACCTCTGAATCCTCTTCATCTAGAATATATAAATTTTTTTACTTTAAGGGGGAGTACAAGAAAACCCCAAAAGTGATAGATTTTCCTTTAGGTATTTAACCCCCACCACCAAATTAGACTTACTCTCCTAACAGTCTTTGCCTTCTGCCAAACTAAGAGAGGATTAGGCAAGACATTCTCCAATAACACCTTAGGGACATTTTCCTTATCCACTTATAATGAATCCTCCTTCTATTGAACCAACATCACTAAATTTTGATGATTAGTATGAAAGTTTGTCTCAATGGACTGCTTTCCTGAAGAGTCATTCAACTCAACTGCCTCCTCCATATGATTCACACTATTAGGCTAGAGATTAGGATTATCTGCAAAATTTTCTTGAGGAATCTATAGCCTACTCCCACCATTAGGATTATCTTCATCAATTGATTTCTTCCCATTCCTGAGAAACTCCTCATTAGAACACTTGGGACTAGCATCTCCTAGATGAACTTCATTCTCTTCCTAAAACCTTTCATTCAATCCATCAACCCTAGCCATAAACCCATTATCACTTTGAGAAGGACAATCATCCTTCAAAGGGAGATTTTTCTTATGGCTTTGGACTTTGTATTTGGGGCTTAAGTGACCATATTTATTGAAATTAGAGAAGAAGGTACATGAATTCTCATATTCAATTATCTGAATCCTATACCCCATTTTTATTTCAATAAAACCTGAGTAGGAAGAATCGTCTTAATAAACACATTCACACATATTATAGCAAAAGGCAACCTTGATTGATTCTATCCACTACTAAGAGATTCCCAAAAGAGTTGGTAATACCCCTATAAACACCAATATTTTAGAACTCTAATGGCATGACTGGGAGACAAATCCAAGTAGGGGCCACAAAACCCAAATTCACTATAGGATCAAAGCCAAGTTTCCATTTACATATAGAAAAAAAGTTACGAGAACTCCTAAAAGACCAAGGGTCTCCAGTTAAGATTTTAATCAAATCTTCTTCAAGAACAAAGCCAAAAAGGAACAAACCATGGGTCATAGAAGAGATCTTAACACCAGCCTTTAATGACTAAGAAAATTCAATCCATTTCCTAACTTGGTCGATACTAGGGCGAAAGGAAAGGAACTTTCCAACTAATGATAGTCACATCTCAACAATAGTTGTATTTAGAGTTTCATCAGGAAGAATCACTTTGAACCCCTTAACCTTGCAAGATGGTTTGGTCAAATACAAAGAAGCAACATTTCCAATTTTAGTAGGACTACTACCAACCAGCTTTTCAATAAAGGAGGCAGGATCCTCTTTGACAAAAAAATAACCTAGGGAGTATGGCAGAGAGGACAAAGCTCCCTGTTAGATTTTGTGAGAAGTGAGAACCGATCCAGGATTTGATGTCAGTTGTAGATCACATGAAACTCCCTAAGCAATAGATGATCGAAGAACAAAATAGTTGAATGAAGATCAATCTGATATGAAAGAAAAATAGAGATAAAGAAGAGGGTTTTGAGAAGACTCTCACCGAGCTAACACTGAACTTATGAAGGTGAGAGTATAATGCTTATTATATAGAAAAATAATAACATATACATCCAAGGGGTACATTAACTCCTATTCCCCATAAAAAGTGGGAGGCTTTATCTTCTTGGTAAATGCCAAAACATGTGGCATAACGTCCTTACATGAAAATAGGAAAGGAGTTGATAAAGTTGGCACATAAGGCAAAAAGAGGGTGAGAAATCCAACTACCCTATAACCCACTTAGGAAATGAGAAAATAGTGGTTATGAGAGGTGGCACAACAAGACAAAAGAGGGTGTGTAACTCAACTACCCATGTGAGTTGGAGAGTTACACATGTAGCTGAAGTATTTCACCACATGTCCTCATATTAACCACTCCTAATAACCTAAGCAATCTTAAATAATATGTGTAGGAAAAACAAATACCCCCCTAACATAAGGAAAATAAAAAACCTACACTAACACCCCCCTTAAGCGTAGCTTAGGTGGGTTAAAAGATGGGTCCCAACAAAATGAGGCCATGTTAGGTACCCACGTACATAGATATCCCCCCCCAAAAGAAGAATACCTCCCTCTAAATAGAGAGAGGAATAGCCCCCCCTAAATAGAGAGAGAAATAATGAAGGACTATGAAGCCCCTCCTAAAGTAGACACCTTTCGTATCCCAAGCAAAGATCACAAATGAAGGAACTTGCTTTCAGTGAAGGGTTTTGTGAAGATGTCCGCAATATACCCCTATGTAGAAAAATACTTAAGATCAATGACGCCTTCCTGAATCAGCTCACGAATGTAGTGCACATGTTTCTCAATGTGTTTCATCCTTTGGTGATGAACTGGATTTATTGAGATCTGTATAGCACTCTAGTTATCACAAAAGATGATGGTAGGCTTTCTGATTGGAATACAAAACTTAGTGAGAATATTTTGAAGCCAAATAGCCTCAGTGGTGGCATTAACTACCCCTTGATACTCAACCTCTATTGATGAAAGAGAAATTGTATAGTACTTCTTGCTTGACCAACAAATTGGACCAAAACCAAGTGAGAAGTAGTACCCTAAAGTAGACTTGTCATCCTAAGAATCACCTACCCAATTTGAGTCTATATATCCCACCAAATCAATATCCATGTCTACTGCATACTGAATTCCATAATTGTGAGTACCCTGAATGTAGTGGAGAATCTTCTTAGCTACTTTCCAATACAACTCATGTGGCTCCTGCATGAATATAGATACCATGCCCACAACATATGAAATGTCAGGTCTCATATGAGTCAAGTAGATGAGGCTCCCAACAGGCTGTTAGTTTAAAGTGCCATCAACCAAGGGTGAAGAGCACTTAGCCTCAAGTTTGACCCCTGATAAAAATGGAGTAGGTGCAGGCTTATAATCAGCCACGTCAAATATGGAGAGCATATCAAGTGCATACTTGGGCTGCCCAAGGAAGATACCTGAAGAAGGCTAAGTGATCTCAATCCCCAAGAAGTAATGTACAAGATCCAAGTATGACATTGGAAATCTATCATGTAGAGTATTTTTCACTACCTTGATGGTGGATGAGTGACTCCCCATGATCAACAAGTCATCAACATAAAGACCCAAAAATGTGAGAGTATCATCCTGTTGCTGAATGTATATGTTTTAATCAGAAAGGCATCGAGTGAAACCAACTATCAGAAGGAACGAGTCCATCTTGGCATACCAAGATCAAGGAGCCTGTTTGAGGCCATAGAGGCTTTCGAAGTCGACACACAAGTGAAGGATCCTGGACAAACCCCTATGGCTTCTCCATGTAGATTTCCTCATGAAGGTCGCCATTAAGAAATACACTCTTCACATCCATCTAATGAATTTCCCAATGATGGGCTGCAACTATAGAAAGGAAAAGTCAGATGGAATTTATCTTAGCAACTAAAGCAAAATTCTTAGAGTAATTAACCCCTGGAACTTGGGAAAAACCTTTTGCTACCAAGCATTCCTTATACTTATCAACTGACCCATCTACTGCAAATTTTGTTCAATAGATCCACTTGCATTGAACAAGTTTCCTTCCCTTAGGAAGATGAAATAAATCCCATGTGTGATTCCTTTCCAAGGAATTAAACTCTTCTTGCATTGCAACATCCCACTCAGGAACACCCAAAGCTTCTTGAAAGGACTGTAGATCAGAAGCTAAAGCAATGAAGAGATGTGGAGCCTATTGAAATTGTGACCTTGTTCTTCTAGTATTAGATGGATCACCAAGACAATCTCTTACTGACTTGAATGTTTATCAAGCCCAAAGAGGCATTGAGGCTAGAGAGTCTAGGGGAGAATCATCAACCTCTGAATAATGACTATGAGAAGAATGTGAATCCTCATCATCATTGTCACCATCTGAAGTGGAGGAAGAATTGTCATCATGATGCAATGTCTCCAATGTGATAATGGATGGAGAAGTGGTATGAGAAGAACTAGAAGAACTCTCCTAAAAAAGAACACTCCTCTCAATGAAAAACTCATGAGTAGTGGGATGGAGAAGTATATACCCATTGACATCCAACAAATATATAAATCTTACTCTATAGATCCATAGGCTTGTGTTTCTCTGCTAGAATGTGGGCCCATGCAAGAGAACCAAACACTCTGAAGTGATTAACTATAGGTTTGCATCCAGTCTAAGCTTGAAAAGGAGTTACCCCCTTCACAACTTTGTGAGGAACTTGGTTCTGGATGTAATACACATAGTTGATAGCCTCTGCCCAGTATTGAGGTGCCAAATACTTGGAGTGAATCATATAATTGGGCATCTCCTTCAAAGACCTATTCTTGCATTCTGTGACACCATTCTATTAAGGACTATATGGAACTGTGTGTTGCATGTCGATACCTTCTGAAGCACAAAATTGTTCAAACTGATTATTAACATATTCACCCCCATTATATGTATGCAGAATCTTGATGAACTTCCCAAATTATTTCTCTACAAAAGATTTGAAATCTAAAAAATTCTCAAAGACTTCAGACTTCTTTTTGAGAAAGTAAACCCATGTATATCTAGAAAAGTCATCAATAATTGTCAAGACATATCTAGCCCTGCTGAAAGATGGTTGTGGAAACAGTCCTGCCAAGTCAATGTGTACCAACTCGAATAGTTGTGTATCTCTGCATGCTTTTCATTTATCATACTTTTCCTCAAGATGCTTACCAAGAATACATCCTTAGAAAAATCCATCAGAAAACCGAATAGAAGGCAACCTTGAAACCATGTCTTGTTGACTGAGCTGTTGCAAGTAATGGTAGTTCAAGTGGCCAAATTGTTGATGCCACAAACAACTCACCTCATCTGCATGAGTGAGTAAAACTATCAAAGGAGAGTTAGGAACAAAGTGAGAAAACTGATATAATCTAGAATGATGATCTTCTTTTACCACATCAACAATAGACCCATTATGCATTTCATTAATTACCACTATATCTGGTGTGAACTTAAATCTCTTGCTAGATCTAGTGTGAGTGATCTGATAAACAAATAGGAGATTAGTTGATAAAGATGGAACACAAAGAACATCTTGAAATGTTCCTTAGCCCACATCAACAAACCCTCTCCCATGCACTTCAACAAGAGTGTCATCACCCATTAGTATGGTAGGCATAGAACATGGCTCTAAAGAGGTGAAATTATCTTCTGAAGAAGCCATGTGGTGTGAAGCACCCAAGTCAATTATCCAAGAATTGGGTTGTAAAGAAACAACAACTAGGGCCTTACCCTTTCCTTTCCCCTTACTCTTATATGTGTCCTTTGAAGATCCTTCTGATGAACTTTGTTTGTTTGAATCTGGCACCTTAATATTATTCTTTTCAAGAAGATGTGAAAGGTGATCAATTTGTTTCTTTAAACACTTATGTTCATCATGACAAGGCCTCTTACAATAAAAATAGTTGAGCTTCTCCTTCTTAGGTTGTTCACCTTTTGATGAAGAGGTTTGATTATTTGCTTTTGAAGTAGCAGATTTTTTATCTTTCTTCTTCTCTCCTTGGCTCTTTTGTTTCTTATCTTTCTTACTAGACCCTTTTTGTTCTTTTGTGTCTTGATTTACAACTAAGGCATGCGACTTAGAGGGTTTGATTGTACCCATTTGAACTAATTTGTCTTGATCCCTAGTGAGTTCTACAACAAATTCATCTAGAGAAGGCATTTTGAATGCGGTACCTAGGGCACATTTTGTATCATAGAATGTAGAAACAAACATTGAATAGTTAGGACCAAGCTTAGAAACAATACTCAAGATCAATTTCTTATCATCTTTCTTAGTTTCACACCGTTCCAACTATAATCTTACAGACTTAATTTTTGTGAAGAAGTCTTGTATAGTATCAAAATTGGTTGGATTCAACCCTATGAGTTCATTCTCTAGCTGATGACCTCTTAGCTCATCCTGCTTACCAAAGAGGTTTTCCAAAGTGGTCCACACTGCATTTGGTGTAGTGACAGATTCATTGTGAAAAAGAAGGTCAGGAAAAACTGACATACATATGTTAGGATAACCAGTGAACAACTAAGGGGGGGGGGTTGAATTAGTTGTTAACAGATTATATCAATTAATCCACTTTACAACCTTAAACCAAAGGACATAAACATTAAGTACCGAAATAGGAGAAATAGATACCGGTAAACAATACAACTTAAGAATGAAATAGATAATCAACATAATGAAACCATACCACATAACACCATTATTCATATGCGGAAAACCTGATAAAGGGAAAACCATGGTGAGAAGCCTACCCACAGTTAGATGATACTTCTGTAGAAAGTATGTGATACAATAAGGGGCCTGCACATGCATGAAGGCCCACTACCTAGAGTGTACTGCTCATTACAAAATAGTCTCACTGACTACATAGAGGTTATAACCACCTCAAGATAAATGAACAACAATCCAGAAGAATGAACTGCCAGAGATAGAATCTGCCATGCCTGATTACAATGTTGGTTAAGCTCAATACCAGAGGCCTTTGACCTCTTCCTTAAACCCAATTTAATCACCTATGATCAACCAAATCTCCTTCACATATGATATTTCATTTCACGACCATGACACACTTATTTCATTCCCATTCCATACCCATGATCTACAATAAGATCTTACATCATTTATACAAACCCTAAGGCCTAAACCAATTAGGTCGGCCATATAAAAGATATTATAATAAGATCATTACATATATCCATATTACAATGATATGCCATGTCGACTTAAGACCAAAACAACAATAACCAATCCATAAAACATCCCAGTAATGTGTAGAGAACACATTAACATGATACCAGTCCATAACCTAGATAGGTACTAAACCTAATCTGGGTCCACCATGCCAAAGCGATGTCTTCAATTAGTTGAGGCACAATCAGGGATCACCTTCTGCATCCTGAATTCCATCTAGAAGCTACACAAACACCACTTAAGCATTCTATCAAGATTTCTTAGTAAAATATTTGCCGATTAAACCTTAAATCAATGCTGGCAAGGATTTAAAAATACCAACTGACCAAAACACATTCCAGAAGCATGTAACACATAAAACCAAACATACTCCATTGATCCAAACATGTCGGAAGTGTCCAACAGATAGTCTCTTCTGTCGATAACACTAGATCTTCTACCGGTAACACTAGTGCCGATAGCCAACCATAACAACTAGTGTTGACATCAATGACAAAACATCAATGCAACACATAATCAATCCTTCCATAATGCCAACAATCTCCCCCTTTGGTATTGATGGCAACACTAGATGTGAAAAACATCTAATTACCAAGAAATGCCAAATAAATCTCCCCTAATGGAAGACAACCAACAATCTCCTACTTAAAGATATAGAAATGAGGTTTTGAAACAAAGACCAAACTCTCACTATGAATAATATCTTTGTAAAGTTATGAATTTATTTTTCAAATCACTATCTCTCCCCTTTGACATAAATGCCAGAAATCTGACAAAAAAAAGCAAGAATGTAAGCCTCCAAATCTCAAAGTTGACTACTCCCTCTAAGTAGTAGCACTACACATTAGTGCCAGAATGAATAGTATCTCTGATAATGTGTGTCAGATTGATGTCAAACCGTATAAATCAAGTCTCTATCGGAGGGGTAGAAACCCCTAACCTGTCTCTCAAATACTCAAATGATTCCTTAGACAATAGCTAGTGAATATATCTGCAATCTGTTCTTTAGTGTTCACATAAACCAATTTGACTTCCTTTTCTTCCACCTTGTCCTTCAGAAAGTTATATTTTATTGATATGTGTTTAGTCTTAGAGTGAAATACCAGATTCTTAGACATGTCAATAGCTGTAGAGTTATCACAATAGATAACTACTGGTTCACTATAATTTACCTTGATATCCTTCAAAAAATTCTTCATCCACAAGACTTGAGTACAATTGGTTGTTGCTGCAACATATTCAGCTTTTGTAGTAGATAAAGAAATGCATGACTGTTTTTTGCTGATCCATGAAACTAGTTTCTTTCCAAGAAAGAAAGCTCCACCAGAAGTTCTCTTCATGTCATCAGTATCACCTACCCAATCTGAATCTGTATATACACATAAAGTGAAGTTATCATCTCTACAATACCATAAGCCATATTCTGTTGTTCCTTGCAAATATTGGAATATCCTCTTTATTGCACATTCATGATTTTATTTAGGATTACTTTGATATCTTGAAACAATACTTACTACATTCATAATATCTGGTCTAGTCTGAGTTAGATATAACAAACCACCAACCATATACTTATACCTTGGCGGATTTATGGGTGCTGATGTGTCTTTGATAGACAATTTCTCACTTGTCACCATAGAAGTACGTGCCAGTTTGGAATTATCTATACCAAACTTCTTCAACAATTCCCTTAGATACTTAGTTCAACAGATAAAAATGCCTTTGTCATTTTGAGTAATCTACAAGCCTAAGAAAAATCTCATCTCACCAATCATGGACATTTCAAATTCATTCTCCATATTATTAGAGAATTTCATGCACAATTTATCTTCACCTCCAAAAATGATATCATCAACAAATACTTCAATAATCAGAATATCATCATCAATGATCTTATAATATAAATTACTATCAACACTGCCTTTAGTAAATCCAAGCTTCAAAAGATATTTATCCAACCTTGCATACCAAGCTCTAGGAGCTTGTTTCAATCCATATAAAGATTTCCTTAACCTGTAAACCATATCTTTATCATCTGTCAGTGAAAATCCATCAGGTTGCTCAATGTATACTTCCTCAAGTTCACCATTCAAAAATGAACATTTAACATCCATTTGATAGACCTTATAGTTCTTATATGCCGCACAGGCAAGAAATAGTCTAACAGCTTCAATTGTAGCTACAGGTGCAAATGTCTCACCATAATCAATTCCTTCCATTTGAGAATATCCTTTACAAACTAATCTAGCCTTGTTTCTTACAACTTGACCATCCTCATTTAGTTTATTCCTAAAAACCCATTTAGTTCCAATAGAAATCTTATTTTTAGGCTGGGGAACTAAAGTCCAAGTCTCATTCTTCTCTATCTGATCTAATTTATCTTCCATAGCCTTTAACCAATGTTTATCTTTACAAGCTTCAATAACAAATGCCAGTTCAATTTGAGAAATAAGACATACCTCTTCATTTGCCAATCTTCTTCTTGTCATAACTCCCTTGTTCCTATCTCCAATGATTTGATCTTTAGAATTGTTTAACCTTAAATACATTGGTGTCTTCAGAACTTCAGGTTCACTGATCTGATCATTAGTCAAAGTTGAATTTTTTGATTGTGCTAGTGTAACTGTCTCAATGTCCTGTACCGGTTGAGGCATCACTGGTTTAGTTATGATCATTTCTACTACCGGTTCCCTATCATATGATATAAATTGATTTTTGTAATGCTCATCCACTTTTACATTTGCGCTCTCCACAATTTTCTGCAATCTTTTATTATAACATCTTTATGCTTTGCTTTGAATTGAATAACCAAGAAATATCCCTTCATCACATCTAGGATCAAACTTCCCAATTGAATCACCCCTTTTGATATAACATTTACTTCCAAAAATTCTAAAATATTTAACAGTAGGTGTATGTCCAAACTATAGTTCATAAGGGGTCTTACCGGTTTCACCTTTGATGTGAACTCTGTTGAATGTGTAGACTGTTGTACTCATTGCTTCTCTCCAGTAGATGTGAGGAAATTTGGCTTCCATCATCATGGTTCTTGGTGCATCCAAAATGGTTCTATTCTTCCTTTCCACAACTCCATTATGTTGAGGAGTTTAGGGTGCAAATAATTGTCTCCTAATTCCATTTGTCTCACAATAACTGTTAAATTCATGAGAAGTGAACTCATCGCCTTGATCTAATCTTAGACATTTGATTTTCAATCTAGTTTCAGTTTCTACTTTAGATTTAAAGATATTGAATTTCTCAAAAGCTTCAAACTTCTCCCTAAGAAAAGTCACCACATTATTCTAGAATAGTCATCAATTATTAGCATGAAGTACCTATCACCTTGAAATCTTCTAGTCCTTGCCAGACCACATAAATCAGTGTGAATCAAATCAAGCACATAATTAGATTTATCATGTATGATTTTAAAAGAAGTTCTAACTTGCTTTCCCAATTGACATTCCTTACATACCGAATTATGAGGCTTCATAATCTTAGGTATATCTCTAATTGCCTTTATTGAACTGATCTTAACAATACAATCAAAATTAACATAACACAACCTCTTATGCCATAACCAACTCTCATCAATATGAGCAATCAAACATGTCTTATTACCAATGTTCAAGTGAAAGATATTACCTCCAGTCTGAGCACAAGTTGCAATCTCCAAACCACTTTTGTTAATGATTTTGCATTTTCTATATTTAAACCAAAGTTGGAAACCCTTGTCCACCAATTAACCAACACTTAAAAGATTATTCTTTAAACCTTCTACACAATAGACATTATCAATATTATGCTTGTCATCTAGAGAAATAATACCTCTACCTTTGATTATACATGCTTTGTCATCTCCAAATCTGACTTGACCGCCATTGTATTCTTGCAAGGACAAAAATTTTCTTTTGTCTCCAGTTATATGATGTGAGCATCCACTATCAAATACCCATTCATCCTTGTCTTCAACTTTTGCTGCCAGGGCCTTTTCTTCATTCTCTATAGCCAGTGCCGGTTCATCTTCCTTTAAAGCATATAACACCCATTCCTTTCCATTACCAGATCCATTAGCAAATTCTGCTGCCAGTTCATCCTCAGTGTCATCACTTACTCCTTCCTCATCTGCTATGTAACATTGTTTACTTTTCTTGAATCTATATATGTTCTGATTAGGCTTAAATGATTTCTTAACTCCATCTTCAAATCTTGCATTCCTTTTAGGACATATAGATGCAAAATAACCAATCTTATTACATGCAAAACATTTAAAAGGTGCTTTTCCTTCATACTTACTTCTTGTCGGTCCTTTGGGTACTCTTCTAGAAAATAAGGCTTCAAGTTGCTCAAATTCTTCATCCTATTTCCTCATATCTTCCATTTCTTTTGCATATATGGATTTCCAATCACTCTTGCCAGTAGATGTTGATGCATGAAAAGCAAGTTTAGATTTTGCAGCTCTAGAAGATCCAAATTCTTCAAGCTCAAAAGCAGATAATTTCCGAATCAGAATGTCTCTGTTAACTAAAGTGTTTGCCATTGTTCTCAACTCATTAATTGCAGTTGCCTTCATCTTGTAAGCCAATGGAAGGGCTCTCAAGACTTTGGAAACTTTTTCATCTTCACTCAAAGATCCTCCACAACATTGAATTCCCATGACAATCTCATTTACTCTTTCCATAAATACAACAATTCTTTCATTATCTTCCATCTTCAAGTTCTCATACCTTACCCGATAACCATCAAGTTTAACAACTTTGACAATAGGGTCACCTTCATTCAGAGTTTGCAATTTATCCCACATAACTTTTGCCGATGATTTATCAGTTAATCCCTTGATTTGCTGATCAGTAAGTGCACATAAGAGGGCTTCTCTAGCTCTGCAATCATTTTCAACATTCTTGTCCAAGTCAGTAGGAGTAGGATTGCCAGATGCAGGATCATAAGGTGTGTATCCTTTCTCAGTGATCTCCCAAATATCCTTGCCAAGACATATAAGATGAGTCTCCATTCAAATTTTCCATATCCCATAATTTGTTCCATCAAGCTTAGGGATTTCTCTTCTGAAAATAGTTGTCGGTGGATTAGTTGCCATAGGATCTACCTCAAGCGGTTAAGTTTATGCAAAAGAGGACCAAGCTCTGATACCAATTGTTAGGATAACCGGTGAACAACTGAGAGGGGGGGTGAATCAATTGTTAACAAATTATATCAATTAATCCACTTTACAACCTTAAACTGGAGCACATAAATATTAAGTACTAGAATAGCAGAAACAAATATTGGTAGAAACAGATACCGATAAGCAATACAACTTAAGAATGAAACAAATTATCAACACAATGCAACTGTAGACACCTAAAATTGTCATGTCTAATTAAATAAATATTTTTATTTATTTAATTATTTAAGCCTAATTCTTCTATTAATTAAATAAATCTTTATTTATTTAATTAATTCATTTATCCTCTTCTAGCCTTATTTCTCATTTAAATAAATACTTTTATTTATTTAAATTATCCTTTTCCTAAATTAAATAAATATTTCATTTATTTAATTGATCCCACTTCTTCTATTAAATAAATCAATCTTTATTTATTTAATTAATTCATTAGCCTTTTCTACCCATGACACGTGTCCTAAATTAAATAAATATTTCATATATTTAATTGATCCCACTTCTTCTATTAATTAAACAAATCTTTATTTATTTAATTAATTCATTAGCCTTTTCTACCCATGACACTTGTCAATCATCTCTTAATTCCTACACTACCTACCCTCTCATTATTTTTTTATTTTCACTACCTACCCTCTAATCCTAGCCGACCATTTATCTTTTACACCTCTTAATCTTATCCATTCATTTCTTATAGTGTCTTCTATATAAGGAGATGCTTCCTTCATTATTAATCCTTTGAATCATTCTATATAACTCCTGAACTGCGCTTTCGAACTTTCATATGCGATCAAGCCTACTTGCAACCACATTTCCGTTCTTTGTTGAGCTCTTGTGCACACATAAAATATGAGAGAAAATATATCAAGCAAGATCAATGGAGATAGGAAGAATGGAGATCCAAACCCTATTGGGCTTGTGATGGTATAATCTTTGTGATTTCATTTGATTTACATTGTCTTACGTAATCTTCATATGTTATGGTGGATCTTTGTTGTTGTTAGGCTAGGGTTTCATGGTTGAATTCATTTAGTCTTTCAATATTGCCATTATCCACTTTCACCATAAACATTTTGGCATGCCCTGTGGGACATGGATTTTTGTTAGATCTATGTTTTTTTGTAGGTTTCTCTAACCCTATATTGTTGTTTTGTAAAACAATTTGGAGAATAACCCAATTTGGAGAATAACCTTGTGCAACTAGGGTTTTGGACACAAGATTGAGATCTTGAAGAGATCTGATCCAATTTCACAAACGGCTTGGAATTTTTGCACCAAATTTTGTTGGCAGCTTAAAGATAGTATCAAGAGCTCTCAATCAAAATTCAGAATTTTTGGAGCACATTTTCATTTTCAATGATTTTTTATGAATTTTCATAAAAAATAATTTTGAGAGGAATTGAGCGAATTTTTTGGATTTTCTTACATTTTTGGAAATCTCTCAGAATTATACAGAGGATCTATTCTTTGTGATTTTAATTTTGATGCAAAATATTTCCTTAAAAATCAGATCTTTAAAAATTAAGGTTTTTCATTATTTTGATTAGATCTCACAAATGGCTTTGAATTTTGGCATAAATGTTTTTTGACAAGTCAAGAATATTATCAGAGGTTCTCAATAAAAAAATCAGATTTGTTGGAGCATATTAATTTTCTATGAATTTTTTATGCATTTTCATAAAGAATTTATTTTGAGAGAAAATGATCGAATTTTTTGGATTTGTTTATAGATTTGAAAATTTCTCATAATTATACACAAGATTTTCTCTTTGTGATTTTAATTTTGATGCAAAAAAATTCCTAAAAAATCTAATCTTTGAAAATTAGGGTTTTGCATTATTTTGATCATATCTCACAAACTGCTTGGAATTTTTGCAGGAAATTTTTTATGCAGGTTTGGAATGCTATTAGAAGTTTCCAGTAACAATTTCAAATTTTTTGGATCAATTTTGAAGTTTATATGATTTTTTTATGATTTTTCATAAAAAAATAATTTTTGGAGAAAATTAGAAACTTTTTTGGATTTTCTTACATTTTTGGAAATTTCTTGAAATTTTACAAGTGTTATTTTTTTATGATGCAAAATAACTCATGGAAAATCATATCTTTGAATCTATCAAAAAAATGCCTTCTCGAAGGCCCCTATTTCACAAAGTCTTTTGGATCTAAAATTTACCTAACTTGTGTACTTGTAGGAGGGGTATTATTGCAAAAATACTAACAAATATTTGTTGCAGAATTTTTGGTAAGGGTTTTTTATCTTTATCGTGTGCCTTATTTTCATAGATTACCAAACACTTCAATTGGTGCACTAAAATTGAACTAGTGTCTTTTGTGTCTTGAGCAATAGGCTATTTTTGTTTAATCTCTAGAGGGCCTGTCTCCCCATGTGGTCATTAGGACTACTAGTGAGGAGAGAATGATCCAAGTGGTAGCGAGGAAAAACCACCTCTTTCGTACCACTATAAATAACTATATCCATGGTGAAAGCCATGGGTAACATGTGCTGATTAGTTCATACCGACACTATGTCTCCCCATAAACCCGTTTGATCAAATTTATTTGATCAGTTGTAGGGCGTAACCCCTATCGACTGGGAGCCTTCTGTATTTACAGAGATGAAAGTGCTGCATGTATGGCCACATGAGCAGATGCCCTTACTAGCACCTTTTTGTTTTAGAAAGCCAAAATCCTTCTAGTTGTTGGGGCAGGAGGTCGGACCTTTGGAGCGGCCCACACACATAGGGTTCTTAGTAGAGATACAAAGTTCACCATGGGGAGTTTTCATGGGGACTGATGCTTGGCTGCCCTGGAGAAGCAAGTGTTGAGGGTGGAGCCAGTGGGGTCAAGCATCTAAGTATCTGCTTTGAATAGCGTAGCCTCAGGGGAAACCCCATGTGGGATCAACAACTATTGTCCTAGCCAGCCATAAGAATTGTGCCTGTCTTCTTTTGAACATTCAAACATTCAAGATCAAACATCAAAACATTTTGTCTTTTGTGTCTTCAAGTGTATGCAAAATATTTTTTACATCAAACAACACACTTTCTTTGGAGTCATTTTGAGTCTAAACACTTGCAAACATTGAGTCCTCATAAACATTGTGTCCCCTTGTCATGAAAAATAGTCAAAAATTTAGATTTGGTCACAACAACAACTTTACACATTGGAAAAATTGCACTTAGTTTCTGGAAACGCGTCTGTGCAATGTTCAACAACGTCTGTGTCATTTAACCGCATCTGTGTAGGACAAAAATGCGTCTGTGTTATTACAAGCACCATTGCATTCACAAAATCTTAGAAGCGAGTCTGAGCAGTTTTAAACAATGGCTATGTCATTTAACCATGTCTGTGAAGTGTATAGGCACGTCTGTGTTCAGAATTGGAAAAACTTGCAGTCTGGCAAAAACAAGAGCAGTCGGTTTCAGCATTCTTGAGCTTCCTAGGTTATTTCTCCAAGTTTTCATCTAGCATTTAGCCTATTTATGAGTCTCACAAAGTTCATCATTGCTTTACACCTTGCATTATATTCACATTTTTCTAAACTTGAGTCAAAAGGTCACTTGCTTGTCCTCATCTTTCTTTGTCAACACACTACATACAACAACATTTTGCTAGGTGGTCCCTCATCAAGGTCTATCACCTTTGGGTCTCATTTTTTCTTACTTAGAATCAAGGTCAACTTACCTCATCAAGAGAATCTATCATCTCTTTGGAAGCCACTCCTACTCTACAACATACATAATTGGTCTTACACTTTGGACATTGCAAGTAAACCTCAGATTCATTTACATTCCATCCAACTCTTGGTCTTCCAAACTCTTTCCATTTTCATCTAGTCTCACAAATCTTGGTCAAGACCTAGTTCATGGTTGAAACCCATTCCCAAAAATTTAGGAGAGAAGCTAAAGAGGCTCAAGAGTCCCCAAACATGAGTGCCTGTGAGTATGACAATGATGTCTTCTTCAATTATGATCATACCACATTGCCTGACATGGACCCTTATAGAAACACTCAAAATGTTGAGAACATGGATAACATAAACAATAATGATACACACAATGACAATATGGACAACATTTCAGTACATTCAACAGAAGTGGAAGAATCTATTATGGATCCCTATTTTAAATACACTCCTTCGCATATGATATTTCATTTCAGACCACGACACACTTATTTCATTCCCATTCCATACCCATGATCTACAATGAGATCTTACATCATTTATACAAACCTTAAGGCCTAAACCAATTAGGTCGGCCACCTAAAAGATATTACAATAAGATCATTACATATATCCATATTACAATGATATGCCATGTCGACTCAAGACCAAAACAACAATAACTAATCCATTAAACATCCCAGTAACGTGTAGAGAACACGTTAACATGATACCTGTCCATAACTTAGATAGGTACCAGACCTAATCTGGGTCCACCATGCCAAAGTGATGTCTTCAATTAGTTGAGGTACAATCAGGGATCACCTTCTGCATCTTGAATTCCATCTAGAAGCCGCACCAACACCACTTAAGCATTCTGTCAAGATTGCTCAGTAAAAGCTCTGTTGGTTAAACCTTAAACCCATGTCGGTAAGGGTTTACAAGAGTGTATGATAGCATCCGATCACCAAGTCAATATCAACTAACCAAAACATGTTCCAAAAGATTGTAACACATAAAACCAAACATGTCGGCATTATAACAGACAAGGAGAGATTGTTGGCATTTCAATAAGGATATTGAGAAGGTTGTTGGTGATTATGGATATAACTAATTAAGGATGTTTATAGTCTTAATATTATTATTTTGTCATTGATGTCAAGAAATTGATTTTCTAATTCAGTATGATGTTGCCATATCTTAAGAAGTATGATTTGATGAGTATAAAGATGTCGGTAAAAGACACAGAAAGAATGTGATGAATAAGGGGAGAAATAAGTTATTCAATGGGCAACTATTACCGAGTTAGACCATGATGAGATCATGATGTTTAGATTGTTTTGATATCATACATATGTTATTGATTGTAAGGTTAATACTATACTATATTACCGAGCAAAGAACCTAGTCGGTAAACCCTAAGGAACCTAGTTGGTAAACCCTAAGGTTATCGCTATCAGTTAATGAAGGCAGAATGTCTACTGAGTGAAGTTTAGTATTTACCAAGTTGCAACCGAGTAGTAACAAAATGCATTGAATGAATAAAAACATTATTTAATGAAGGAAGCTGATGAGCTGGCTATGATTAAATGATTGGTATGTCGTGCATGAAGTTTGTTAAAGAATCTTTGGCAAAGGAAAATCGGCAGGAAGATCTACAACTCAGATTGAACCGCAATACCCTAGCACAAGTTCCAAGAAATGTATGCAAGTTCCAAGGTGGGGTAAAACATTTTCAGATCAAAGGATACATTGAGCCTGGTCAAGTTTGAAGATCTGATGGCTATGATTGATCATGGGAAATGTGATCAAAGAGATTAAGCGGTTGGTGAATTGTTTATAAGTAAGGAACTGTTGATAAACAATGGATGCGGGCAAGTGTATGCATAGGGATGCTACATAGTGATTACCGAGCACAAAAGCTTGAAGACCTGTTTGAATAACAGAGTATAAAGCCCAGCAGATGGATAAGATAAGTCCTATTGTATTGAGCAAATAAGAATCTTCTTTAGCATTTTAGATGTGAAGTTGCAGATAGATTTTTATTACTGTTATTTTGCAAAGTGACAAAAAATCTCTTAATTGAGTGGACTTAACAGTCTTATTTGTAAAACCCTCTAGCAAGGTGACATTCTGATTGAGTGTTTGAAATCCTTTAACAAGGTCACTTCTAACAAGGTGAAGATCCTAATAGATCTGAGGGAAATCCCTTATCTGGGTCACATCTAGCAATGTGTTTGTAATCTTTAACATGATTTGCTTTTAACTGAGCATACTCTAGAAGAGTATATTTCTTAGTGGGTCCGAAATCCCACAGTGGTTTTTCCCTATTTGGGTTTCCACATTAAATCTGGTGTTATGAGTGTTATGATGTTTAAATGCTTTTGAGTTTGCATGTTTAGCAGTTTTAGTTATATTACTGAAGTATATGTTACCGAGGTTGAATCTGTTGTTTTCATGGAAGATTAAGTTTATATGATTCACCCCCCCCTCTCATCTTATTAGCTTGGCATCTGTACTTAACATTAAGTATCAGAAATATCAATTGGTATCAGAGCTTTGGACTCCGAAAGAAAAATTTTAAAGGTACTTGAGGCAAAGATCCAAAGATGTATAAGAGGGATGCACCGAAGCTAAACAAGTCAAGTTTCTCTACATGGCAGAAAAGGATGAAGCTGCACCTATCAGGAGTTGGAGAATATGCTATATATTATCTAGAGAATGATTTCATTACACCGAGCACCTATCCATTGACAATGGAAGAGATAAAGGCAAAGCAAGAACATATTCAAGCAATGATTGAAATAACATCTGCATTAACCGATTCAAAGTTTAATGATCTAGAAGGCTGCAATGATGCAAAGGCAACGTGGGACAAGCTCATATCTATGTATGGTGGAGATGAACATGTTCAAAGAGCAAAAGTGGATAGTTTAAGAGGACAACTTGAATCTATGAGGATGAATGAAGGTGAGAACATAACCCAGTATAGTACAAGACTAAAGGAGATTGTCAATCAAATCAAAGGAGAAGGTGGAACTATTGAAGAAAAGGATATAACAAGTAAGTTGTTAAGAACCCTTCTACCGGCTTATGCAATCCGAGTCTTTGCAATCAATGAATTGAGGTCTATACCCAATATGCTAGTTTCATTAGATGCTACTATTGGTAAGCTACATGCATTTGAATTAAGTAACTTTGATAACAGTGGGTCATCGGTAAATAAAGTTGAATCTGCATTTAGTTCTTTTCATATTAGTGAATCTGATGATTACAATGATAGAATGAGTAAGTACACTAAAGGGGATCACAGTGGTGCAAGTGAAAGATTTCTCAAGAACATGGAGAAAGTACACAAACTGTATGAGGAAATCAGAAAGCAAGAAGAGTTTGAAGCACTATTAGCCGGGAGGTTACCGAGAGGCAAAGGTAAGTATAAAGGAAAACTACCTTTGAAATGCTTCAATTGTGATAAGAGAGGACATATGGCTTCTAGCTGTCCTGACAAAGAATCTATTGAGAAGAGAGATTACCGAGATGATAGACAGAAAGATAATCATTACAGAGGACACCGAGACTTCAGAAGAAGAGATAAAAAGTCATGCTTAATAGCCGATGAGGAATTCAATGATGATAAATCAGATGAAACTGATACAGAGGAAGTAGTTTATGTGGCTATCAAAGATGGATCAGATGAAGAAAGGTATGAAGAAAAAGCCCTAATATCTCACATAAATACTAATGATTCTTAGATCATAGACAGTGGATGCTCACATCACATGACAGGTGATAAACACAAGTTTTTTTATGTTAGAAGATTATGATAGAGGCTATGTAAGATTTGGTAATGATGCACCATGTCTAGTAAAAGGTAAAGGGTCTATAACACTTCTTGATAATGCAAGATGCAATGATTTTTACTGGGTTGAAGGTTTGAAATACAATTTGTTGAGTGTAGCACAGCTAAACAATACAGGATACCAAATAGAATGTCAGAAAGGAATTGTCAAAGTTCATGACAAGCATGGAAAGTTAGCTGCTATCAAGACACAAACAAAAGGTAACACATTTCACCTTGACTCAACTCAGAATAAATGTCTATATGCAAAAATAGATGATACTTGGTTATGGCATAAAAGGTTTTGTCATGTAAATTTTGATAATCTGATCAAAATAAGCAAGAAGCACCGAGTAAGAGGTCTACCGAGTCTTGAAAAACTTGAGAATGCTATGTGCCGAGGATGCCAGATGGGTAAAATGACAAGATCAAGCTTTACAAGTAAGTCCTACACTTCTAAGGGAATTTTAGATCTTGTGCACACTAATCTTTGTGGTCCTATGAAAGTGTGTAGGGGAAAAAGCGAGACTAGGCTAACATGCCCTAATCCTACCTTTTGAAACACATTACGGAATATGAAAGAGCCTAGAGGTATCACACAATTGGCTACTTCTTTTTGTGGAAGAGAGAGCCACGGGCTACCTATTAGGGTTTCTATTCCTTTGTTGTAATTGAAAGATAAAATGATGCAAGTTCAATTCCTAACCCTAAAGTGCAAGTATGAACAAGATTGCAGAATTGAGATTAAACAATGGAAAGCTGTAAACACAAGGACAAGGAAAGAATGCAGATGCGTACCCAAGGTTAAAATCTGAGTGAAAATGTTCAGGACGGAGGCGCAGGCGCCAGTGTCCTGATACTGCTCCTGAAACTGCTATTTTGCAACCTGAAAAGCTATTGGAAATGCTGAAACTTGCTGTCTGACAGAAGGACTAGGGCGCCCAGTGCCCCTGTCCCAGGGACCAGGGTGCCCAGTGCCCCTGTCCTGGCAGGACCAGGGTGCCCCACGCCCCTGTCCTAGTCTTTTGCCCTGAAATTTGGTGTGTGGCTCAGTTTCTGTCTGCTTCTGTCGGATCTACAATTTGTGGTGTCATCCGAATCCCGAAATCTGCACTTATATCTGAAAAGGTATGGTGGGCGGCTATATAGGGTTTTTCCTTAGTCAAACCCCTGCTTTGGTGATTCCACCTCCATGAATAGCCAAGTTGTATTGTAAAAGTAGTGTGTGTGCAAGATCCTAAAATGCAAGTAAGCAAACTAGAGCAACGTAGAAAGTAAACCCTAATTGATTGTAAATGATAATGTAAATGCTCCAAATCAAGATGCAAAGTGATCTAAAGCATGAATACAAATAATATAATGAGGCTTATGCAAAGACATGAAAACAACATGAAATCATACCCAACCCCAAGGGAGGGGTACAAGCCAATCTTCAGTTGGTGATCCCCTATTGCTCTTCAATGTCTTCAAAGCCCTAAATGGATGAATGAAATTGATGAATGCTTGATGGATGGATGTTGAATGTTGTTGAAGTCTTCAAAGATCTGCTCTTTCACTGCATAGAAGGTCCCTTAAGCCAAAGTTCGAATCCTTTCAAATGAAGAAAGAGAGCTCTTATATATGAAACCCTAGGTCTTAATTTTAACTTTTGGCCGACCTAGAGATTGAATCTCCCACCAATTTCTTGGGGTTAAGCTTTATTTTATGATTGGATCACGCTCCTAAAATTTTAGGAAAAATGTCCGGGACCGTGTTCACTCCGAGCGCCATGGTCCCGACAACTTTTCACCAAATTTTCAGGGTCGTCGGATATGATGATTTTAGAGAAAATCCTGAAGTTACAACTGATTTCAAGATGTTTTGACCCCCGAAATCAAGCCCCCAAGTTCAAAATAGGACCTAATTAGGGTTTTTGATTAAATGATGTATTGGAGGAATAAAATAAAAGTGGCACACTTTAATGAAAAGGGCCCAACTTTATGATATGGGAGATGATAAAAATAGAACCTTAGACCTAATTAAGTGCTAAAGGGGAAATGCAATGAAAAATGCAAAATGCACCAAGGCGGGTGCTAAACCAAGTGTGAAATTGTACCACCCTAGCATTTGCGTAAAATTTACGACGCTACATTTAGCCCCCACTTTAGCGGTCATATGAGCACTACGTGCATATGCAAGCTAAAGTACATAAAAGTAAACATTATTTGAAAAAGGATATATCCATAAGTCTGTCTAACGAAGCCCCCAGCGGTATCTGCAGTACATAGTTAGGAACCGCACCTTACAAAACACACGTTAGATCACAAAATCACCTAATGCTTACTAAGGAAGGTGATGAAAATTTGAGCCCGACGTGAATCTTATTATTGCTTTCTCTTGCATTGCATTTGTTAGATCTAGATCTAGATTTAGTGTGTTTCATTTAAGTTTCATTTTCAAAAAAAAAAAAAGAAAAAAAAAAGAGGGAAAAGAAAGAGTGTGCTCCTTTGTTTCTTTGCATTGTGTGTTTAAGTTTTATGCAATTTTTATTTCAAAATGTCAGATTTTTATTTGCAAGATGTTCATATTTATGATGATGTATGCAATTATGTTGATTATGAGTATAGCCAAGATGAATTAGATGAAGCTTTAGATGAGTTTTTGAACCCTAAAGATACCAAACCTTCATTTTACCAAAAAATCATAAACATTGTTACTATGCCATTTCGTTGTGATGAGAAAGATAAGTCAAATATTCTTCTCAAGGGTACATTCCTATCAACTCTTCCACTAAATCTAGTAACATGGTTGTTTTCAATGATCCCCTCTATGAAGAGATGTCTCCTTTTGAATCAAAAGATAAACCTTTTAATCGATATGATCATGCTTTGTTGGATGATGCTCTTGATGACTTTGTGGCTTTATCAAAATCTTTAGACAAGAACAAGACTTCTAAATTAGTTAACATGATAAACTTGAATGAGCATAATAAGCCTCTCTTTGAAGTCCAAGGTGCTTATCCTTCTACCACTTCAAATGCATCTACTTCCTTTAAGGATTTTGTCCCCTCTAGTACTCTTGATCCTCCTACTCAATCAGAATCTTCTCCCAAAGATATCTTTTCTCCCGAAAAGGCTCTCTTGGATGATGATTGGGGATCTTTAGACTTTAACCCTACTTTTGTAAGAGAATATAGAGTACCTAAGATTGAGAAGGGAAAATCTAAGGAAGAAACTAAAGAGAAGCCCACTTTGTCTAAGCAATTCAGTAAAAACTTTGTGGCTACCTCCGATTCAAATAACTCTTCAACATCTTCCTCTAATACAAATAGTGCTGAGATCTATGGGGCATCACCATCCCTCTCTGATTTAGCATCCCTTCATGGTCGTGGTTTTCACATTTTGGCTAAGAATGGCTATAGTGGAAATGGTTGTGGCACAAATGAACAAGGAATTAAAGTTCCTTTAGAACATAACATGCATGAATATTCATTTGGACTTGGATATAATCTTTCTAAGCCCACCAAAGAATCTAAAAGACCATCTCTTAATGTGAATGCTATATTTAGTAGTGATGATGATCTCACTTCAACTAAATCATCTTCTACTTCTATCAACTCTCATTCCCCTCATAAGGAAATCTTGGCGATGAACAAATCTCTTTATGACTCCCCTCAAATTTCTAAATCCACTTATGAATCTTTATCTCCTATTCATCATAAAGTCCTTTCCTCCAAGGATAAGGCTCTAATAAATTACACTCATCCCTCTTCTAAGATTTCTTGTGACTTTTCTTCTTCAATTTTTATCACTTTATACATGTTTTTGATCTCACTTATAGTTGAGAATTTAGCATGTCATATTCAAATACCTCATTTAGTCTATCATGTATTTAAATAACATTAATGGCTATTATGTTGCTCATCATTATGTGACATTGGTAGCTCATTTACTGGGGGCTCATTGTCATTCATGATGGTACAATTTCAAGTGCAATCATATTTTTGAAGCAACATAATAGCCTAATTTTCTATCTTATCTCTTGTTCCTATGAGGACAAGAGTGATTTCATATATCTCTTCTTTTTATGGTTAAAATTTCCCTTTGGGGTAATAGTGTGGAAATATTGATCATCTTTTCTATAGAATCCTCTTTTCCTAGATATGGGAGAAGATGTGTATTCTCTTTCTTATCCTACCCACTTCTTGTGAGGAGCATTTTACATACACTAATGTCTTGCTTGCATGAGCTCATGTGAGTATGTAGTACATTTTGCTTATGTCTAAATCTCTCCCTAGAAGATTGTGTAAGTCCTCCTCATTGTCCTTATCCTTGGGAGGCAATGATCTTTCCTTATTTTTATCTAAGGATCCACTTTTCCTATTTCGTGGATGGTGTGAACTTTATTACTTGATGTTATTCCTTGTATGCATTTGTTGTTGTTTGTTCAAGGATTCTCTCTTACAAGAGGTGTAAGTCCTTGACTACAACCTCTTTTGCACTTGGTAAAATACATCCATAATGAATTCACTCTCCCAATTGGGTTAAAAAGAGCGTCATCCTTCATTAAGAATCACTTTCACCTCGCAAAAGAAGGAAGTATTGCATTCTTATTCTCTTCTTTGTCTTATTCTAGAAGATGTTATATTTGTCTAAGACAATTCCTCTCAGGGATAAGTGTCTTTTGTACAAAGATCTCTTCTCCTCTAAGGATCTCCTTTACACATACTACAAGATATCCCTTTTTCAACTATCTTATCCATGCTTAAAGAGTGCAAAACTCTCTTGCTTGGATCTATGACATTGTGGCATTTTTGGGGTATCTTCTATTGTGATGAAGGTAGGTATCCTTGTTCTAGTTTACTTATGACATAAACATTACACTTTTTGAGCAATGGGTCATTCTCGGAACCAGAGCACAGACTCTTAGAGTGAGATGTCTCCATTTTTCTTTTATGCAAGGTGATTATTCTTGGAACCAGAGCACAGACTTTTAGAGTGAGATGTCACACTTTTGTACTATACATATACAGGTTGTAGCATACTCAGGCATAGACTCCTATGAGGTGCTTCTAACCTCCCTTACACACACATGCACGAGGTTGAGTGGAACTAGCGGCATAAGGCTAGACTTTCTCACTCTCCTCCCTTACATGGATCACCTAGATAGACACTAGGGGCTAGTTTTCCATGTCCTTTTCCCATCAATCACCTAGACAAGATCTAGGGGCGAGAAGTCCATGTTTTCTCTCTCACTATTCTTCTCATGGATCACCAATGTGTGTATTCATGCTTTTTTCCTTTCTTTTCTTTTCTTTGCATTTTGTTTCCATTTACATCCTTCATCTTGTGTTAGAGAACTCTCAAATCCTCACACTCTTTGTTGTGTTGGAATTGAGATTTAGTCCTCTTTCTTACCAAATGATTCTCCATTAGTTTTTGATCTCATATCAAATCTTCTTGTGAGCATTTGTCATCAATATTCTTTAACAATTCGGAGTGGTAAACATGATACCCTGTTTCAACTCACTAAAATTAGCAAGCCAAAACAGGGGGGGCATATAGCTACCCTCGAATTTTCATCACCTTCCTTAGTAAGCATTAGGTGATTTTGTGATCTAACGTGTGTTTTGTAGGGTGCGGTTCCTAACTGTGTACTACAGATACCGTTGGGGGCTTCGTTCGACAGACTTATGGATATATCCTTTTTCAAATAATGTTTACTTTTCTATACTTTAGCTTGCATATGCACGTAGTGTTCATATGACTGCTAAAGTGGGGGCTAGATGTAGCATCGTAAATTGTACGCACTTGCTAGGGTGGTACAATTTCACACTTGGTTTAGCACCCGCCTTGGTGCATTTTGCATTTTGCCTTGCATTTCCCGTTTAGCACTTAATTAGGTCTAAGGTTCTATTTTTATCATCTCCCATATCATAAAGTTGGGCCCTTTTCATTAAAGTGTGCCCCTTTTATTTTATTCCCCCAAGACATCATTTAATAGAGAACCCTAATTAGGTCCTATTTTGAACTTGGGGGCTTGATTTCGGGGGTCAAAACATCTTGAAATCATCTGTAACTTCGGGATTTTCTCTAAAATCATCATATCCGACGACCCTGAAAATTTGGTGAAAAGTTGTTGGGACCATGGCGCCCGGAGTGCACACGGTCCTGGACATTTTTTCTAAAATTTTAGGAGTGCAATCCAATCATAAAATAAAGCTTAAGCCCAAGAAATTGGCGGGAGATTCAATCTCTAGGTCGGCCAACAGTTGAAATTAAGACCTAGGGTTTCATATATAAGAGCTCTCTTTCTTCATTTGAAAGGATCAAAATTTTTGTTTCAGGGCCTTCTACATAGCGAAAGAGCAGATCTTTGAAGACTTCAACAATATTCAACATCCATCCATTAAGAATTCATCAATTTCATTCATCCATTTAGGGATTTGAAGACATTGAAGAGCAATAGGGGATCACCGACTGAAGATTGGCTTGTACCCCTCCCTTGGGGTTGGGTATGATTTCATGTTGTTTTCATGTCTTTGCATAGGCCTCATTATATCATTTGTATTCATGCTTTAGATCACTTTGCATCTTGATTTGGAGCATTTACATTATCATTTACAAGCAATTAGGGTTTACTTTCTAGGTTGCTCTAGTTTGCTTACTTGCATTTTAGGATCTTGCACACACACAAGGTCTGCACACACACTACTTTTACAATACAACTTGGCTATTCGTGGAGGTGGAAATCACCAAAGTGGGGGTTTGACTAAGGCAAAACCCTATATAGCCGCCCACCATAGCTTTTTAGCTATAAGTGTAGATTTCGGGATTCGGACGACGCTGCAAATTGCAGATCTGGCAGAAGTAGACAGAAACTAAGCCACACACCAAATTTTAGGGCAAAAGACTAGGGTAGGGGTGTGTGGTGCCCTAGTCCTACTAGGACAAGGGCATTGGGTGCCTTAGTCCCTTGGACAGGGGCACTAGGCACCCTGGTCCTTCTGTCAGACAACAAGTTTCAGCATTTCCGACAGCTTTTCAGGTTGCAAAAACAGTAGTTTCAGGAGCAGTTTCAGGAGCAGAATCAGGACAGTGGCACCTGCACCCCCATCCCGAACATTTTCACTCAGATTTTAACCCCGGGTACACATCTGCATTCTTGCCTTGTCCTTGTGTTTATAGCTTTCCATTGTTTAATCTCAATTCTGCAATCTTGTTCATACATGCACTTTAGGGTTAGGAATTGAACTTGCATCATTTTATCTTTCAATTACAACAAAGGAACATAAACCCTAATAGGTAGCCCGTGGCTCTCTCTTCCACAAAAAGAAGTAGCCAATTGTGTGATACCTCTAGGCTCTTTCGTATTCCACAATGTGTGTCAAAAGGTAGGATTAGGGCATGTTAGCCTAGTCTCGCTTTTTCCACTTTAGGGTTAATAGTTGAACTTGCATCATTCTATCTATCATTTGCAACAAAGGAATAGAAATCCTAATAGGTAGCCCGTGGCTCTCTCTTCCACAAAAAGAAGTAGCCAATTGTGTGATACCTCTAAGCTCTTTCGTATTCCACAAGTGTGTGATTGAAAGTGAGATTAGGACATGTTGCTTAGTGTCACTTTTTCCCCTACACATTTTTGGTGAACCCGACGTGAAATCCAATCTTCTCTAATTCTGATTTATGTTTTCAAATTTGAGTTTTTATGCTATTTCAAATTCAAATTTGTATTTACACATTTTAATTTCTTGCAAGATTCAAAAATTTAGAGGAAATTTTTGCTAAAACCCTAATTTTTCAATTCAAAGTTGAACTTATGGATAGCTTAATTGGGATCAATAACTTCAAATCTGATTTAGGAACTCATTTGAATCATAAATTTCATTTTCTAAATCTACATTCTAAGTGCTTGCATTGGTTAAAATTAAACATTTCCTTCTATTTTGCATGTGTTATCATTTGAAAGAGGAAAATTGTTGTCATGATACATTCATTTCATAGATGTGATAATGGGTTAGTTTCCCTTGTTTCAATTTTTCCTTCTCCTAAAGAACCTCCCCCCATGTGTAACAACATTTTAGTGCCTAAAAGAGTTGCTACCAATCCCTTTGAGACTCTCCCATGCTCTAAGGATGAAGACTTTAAGAGTGATCTTGACAATTCTCCTAAAATATGCCCTTCCTATTTAGCTATCCTAGAAGAAGAGAATAATATCATAAACACCTTTCTTGATGTTACTTCACCTTCCCTACATGATGCCTCTCTAAGTGAAAAGGTATTGATGGACATTGACTTATTTTCTCCTAAAGTTGGTCCTTCCAATGGGGGCAGGTTAGTGCAACAAGAGGTTATGAACACTTCTTTCAAAGATCTCCTTCCTAAGCATGAATCTTTGGAGAAATATGTTGATGTTCCTCCTAAAAAACACTCCCTTCATGAGGATCCTTTTGTGCAAGAAGATGACATTATCTCTACATTTTCTAGTGATGGCATTTCCTTTTCCAACAAAATTCCCACTAGAGATGATGAATTAATGATAAATGCTTACCCTTCTCCTAAAGTTTGTCTTACCCATAAGCATCCCTTAGAGAAAGAACATGAAATAATAAGCAATTTCCTTAATTCCTTCTCCCCTAAAGATCATATTGAACATATTTTGAGGAAAGAGGATGAGTTTAACACATCTATTGATGCTCTCCCTCCTAAGGATGAGGAATTAATAAACAATGTTATCTCCTCTCCCGAAATTGACAATACTTCAAACATTCCTTTCAACAACCTCACTATTTGGGATGAACCATTAGAAGAAGGTGTAGATTATTTTCTATCCCATGAGAGAACCCTAGCCAAAGGGGATGAAATAAATATTGAAAACTCCCTTGATAGTTTCTCACCTTCCTTGAATCTCAATTATTCTCCCTCTAAAAATAAAGCATCTCCCTCTCCTCAACTTGGTTCTACTCATAAGGAAACCCTAGTTCAAAGCAAGATGGTTAACATCTTTTCCAAAGATCTCCCTCTCAAAAGTGAGACTTTAGAGAGTAATGTTGATCCTTCTCCTAGAGGGTTTATTCCCCATGTAGATCCTTTGATGATAGAGGATGATATGACCTTTCCTAGTATTACTTTTCCTACTAGAACATCAATGCCTACCCCTTGTCTTTCTCCTAAAATTGATTTAATCCATGATAAGATTTTAGTGCAAGAGAAGACTATCAACAATTCTTCCAACACTTTTGTTCATTCCTCTAAACCATCCTCAATCAATTCCAAGGTGCTTGTCATTCTCAAAATTCTCAACCTTTAAATAAGCCTATCTTAGTGGTTCAAGGTGGTTATGCTAATGATTCTTTTTGCACTCCTAAGAAACCTATTATTATTGTGCAAGGAGGTTATTCTACTAAGAGCCCTTATGAGTATGCTAAGCAACTAACTAGGGAGAGTTATAATGCGGTTGCTCATACCTATAACACAAGAAACAATAGGCAACCTAATCCTCCTCCAGTTATCCCAACTTCACTTCCTCCTTCCCAACCTATTCTTCCTCAAGCTCCTCGTATTTCACAGATGCTTAGTAAGGACTATGATCTTATTGAACAACTTAAAACTACTCCGGCAAAGATTTCTATTTGGGATTTAGTTCAAACTTCACCTGCCTATCATGGGATGTTACAAGATGCTTTAAAAAATTTAGATGTCCCACCTGTAGTGACACCTAATAATAATAATAATAACATGGCTTCCTTGATTGATTCTACAAGCAAACCCAAAGCTCAAATTGTGTTCACACAAGATGAGTTACCTTCTCATGAAATTCAAAATCAATATGATCCTCTTATGATTGTAGTTATTATCAATGAAAGTGCTATAAGACGAACCCTTGTGGACAATGGATCTGGCCTTAATGTTTGTAGTATTGATTTATTGGACAAGCTTAATGTGGATCATTCTCTCATTAAATGTTCTTCTATTTCTATTCGAGGCTTTGATAATGTTGGTAAAGAATGTTTGGGTATCATAACCTTACCTATTACAGTAGGTCCTGTTACTTTACCTACACCTATTCATGTCATCTTTGGTAATTTGACTTACAATCTTCTATTAGGGAGACCTTGGCTTCATAGTATGCAAGTTGTCCCCTCAACTTTGCATGGTTGAGTCAAATTCATTTATGACAATATAACATACACGCTATCTTCAAGAACCATTATGAACTGGATCCTCTTGTTCAACTACTTCCAATCCTTCTACAACTTCAAATGCATCTACTTCCTTTAAGGATTTTGTCCCCTCTAGTACTCTTGATCCTTCTACTCAATCAAAATCTTCTCCCAAAGATATCTTTTCTCCTGAAAAGGCTCTCTTAGATGATGATTGGGGATCTTTAGACTTTAACCCTACTTTTGTAGGAGAATATAGAGTGCCTAAGATTGAGAAGGGAAAATCTAAGGAAGAAACTAAAGAGAAGCCCACTTTGTCTAAGCAATTCAGTAACAACTTTGTGGCTACCTCCGATTCAAATAATTCTTCAACATCTTCCTCTAATACAAATAGCACTGAGACCTATGGGGCATCACCATCTCTCTCTGATTTAGCATCCCTTTATGGTCCTGGTTTTCACATTTTGGCTAAGAATGGCTATAGTGGAAATGGTTGTGGCACAAATGAACAAGGAATTAAAGTTCCTTTAGAACATAACATGCATGAATATTCATTTGGACTTGGATATAATCTTTCTAAGCCCACCAAAGCATCTAAAAGACCATCTCTCAATGTGAATTCTATATTTAGTAGTGATGATGATCTCACTTCAACTAAATCATCTTCTACTTCTATCAACTCTCATTCCCCTCATAAGGAAATCTTGGCGATGAACAAATATCTTTATGACTCCCCTCAAATTTCTAAATCCACTTATGAATCTTTATCTCCAATTCATCATAAAGTCCTTTCCTCCAGGGATAAGGCTCTAATAAATTACACTCATCCCTCTTCTAAGATTTCTTGTGACTTTTCTTCTTCAATTTTTATCACTTTATACATGTTTTTGATCTCACTTATAGTTGAGCATTTAGCATGTCATATTCAATTACCTCATTTAGTCTGTCATGTCTTTAAATAACATTAACGGCTATTATGTTTCTCATCATTATGTGACATTGGTAGTTCATTTACTCGGGGCTCATTGCCATTCATGATGGTACAATTTCAAGTGCAATCATATTTTTGAAGCAACATAATAGCCTAATTTTCTATGTTATCTCTTGTTCCTATGGGGACAAGAGTGATTTCATATATCTTTTCTTTTTATGGTTAAAATTTCCCTTTGGGGTAATAGTGTGGAAATATTGATCATATTTTCTTTAGAATCCTCTTTTCCTAGATATGGGAGAAGATGTGTATTCTCTTTCTTATCCTACCCACTTCTTGTGAGGAGCATTTTACATACACTAATGTCTTGCTTGCATGAGCTCATGTGAGTATGTAGTACATTTTGCTTATGTCTAAATCTCTCCCTAGAAGATTGTGTAAGTCCTTCTCATTGTCCTTATCCTTGGGAGGCAATGATCTTTCCTTATTTCTATCTAAGGATCCACTTTTTCCTATTTCGTGGATGGTGTGAACTTTATTACTTGATGTTATTCCTTGTATGCATTTGTTGTTGTTTGTTCAAGGATTCTCTCTTACAAGAGGTGTAAGTCCTTGACTACAGCCTCTTTTGCACTTGGTAAAATACATCCATAATGAATTCACTCTCCCAATTGGGTTAAAAAGAGCGTCATCCTTCATTAAGAATCACTTTCACCTCGCAAAAGAAGGAAGTATTGCATTCTTATTCTCTTCTTTGTCTTATTCTAGAAGATGTTATATTTGTCTAAGACAATTCCTCTAAGGGATAGGTGTCTTTTGTACAGAGATCTCTTCTCCTCTAAGGATCTCCTTTACAAATACTACAAGATATCCCTTTTTCAACTATCTTATCCATGCTTAAAGAGTGCAAAACTCTCTTTCTTGGATCTATGACATTGTTGCACTTTTGGGGTATCTTATTTTGTGATGAAGGCAGGTATCCTTGTTCTACTTTACTTATGACATAAACATTACACTTTTTGAGCAATGGGTCATTCTCGGAACCAGAGCACAGACTCTTGGAGCGAGAAGTCTCCATTTTTCTTTTATGCAAGGTGATTATTCTCGGAACCAGAGCACAAACTCTTAGAGGTGATATACAGGTTGTAGCATACTCAGGCATAGACTCCTATGAGGTGCTTCTAACCTCCCTTACAAACACATGCACGAGGTTGAGTGGAACTAGCGGCATAAGGCTAGACTTTCTCACTCTCCTCCCTTACATGGATCACCTAGATAGACTCTAGGGGCTAGTTTTCCATGTCCTTTTCCCATCAATCACCTAGACAAGATCTAGGGGCGAGAAGTCCATGTTTTCTCTCTCACTATTCTTCTCATGGATCACCAATGTGTGTATTCATGCTTTTTTCCTTTCTTTTCTTTTCTTTGCATTTTGTTTCCATTTACATCTTTCACTCGTGTTAGAGAACTCTCGAATCCTCACACTCTTTGTTGTGTTGGAATTGAGATTTAGTCCTCTTTCTTACCAAATGATTCTCCATTAGTTTTTGATCTCATATCAAATCTTCTTGTGAGCATTTGTCATCAATATTCTTTAACAATTCGGAGTGGTAAACATGATACCCTGTTTCAACTCACTAAAATTAGCAAGCCAAAACAGGGGGGGCATATAGCTACCCTCGAATTTTCATCACCTTCCTTAGTAAGCATTAGGTGATTTTGAGATCTAACGTGTGTTTTGTAGGGTGTGGTTCCTAACTGTGTACTACAGATACCGTTGGGGGCTTCGTTCGATAGACTTATGGATATATCCTTTTTCAAATAATGTTTACTTTTCTATACTTTAGCTTGCATATGCACGTAGTGTTCATATGACCGCTAAAGTGGGGGCTAGATGTAGCATCGTAAATTGTACGCACTTGCTAGGGTGGTACAATTTCACACTTGGTTTATCACCCGCCTTGGTGCATTTTGCATTTTGCCTTGCATTTCCCGTTTAGCACTTAATTAGGTCTAAGGTTCTATTTTTATCATCTCCCATATCATAAAGTTGGGCCCTTTTCATTAAAGTGTGCCCCATTTATTTTATTCCCCCAATACATCATTTAATAAAGAACCCTAATTAGGTCCTATTTTGAACTTGAGGGCTTGATTTCGGGGGTCAAAACATCTTGAAATCAGCTGTAACTTCGGGATTTTCTCTAAAATCATCATATCCGATGGCCCTGAAAATTTGGTGAAAAGTTGTCGAGACCATGGCGCCTGGAGTGCACACGGTCCCGGACATTTTTTCTAAAATTTAAGGAGCGCAATCCAATCATAAAATAATGCTTAACCCCAAGAAATTGGCGGGAGATTCAATCTCTAGGTAGGCCAAAAGTTGAAATTAAGACCTAGGGTTTCATATATAATAGCTCTCTTTCTTCATTTGAAAGGATCAAAATTTTGGTTTCAGGGCCTTCTACGCAGCGAAAGAGCAGATCTTTGAAGACTTCAATAATATTCAACATCCATCCATCAAGCATTCATCAATTTCATTCATCCATTTAGGGCTTTGAAGACATTGAAGAGCAATAGGGGATCACCGACTGAAGATTGGCTTGTACCCCTCCCTTGGGGTTGGGTATGATTTCATGTTGTTTTCATGTCTTTGCATAAGCCTCATTATATCATTTGTATTCATCCTTTAGATCACTTTGCATCTTGATTTGGAGCATTTACATTATCATTTACAAGCAATTAGGGTTTACTTTCTAGGTTGCTCTAATTTGCTTACTTGCATTTTAGGATCTTGCAAACACACAAGGTCTGCACACACACTACTTTTACAATACAACTTGGCTATTCGTGGAAGTGGAAATCACCAAAGTGGGGGTTTGACTAAGGCAAAACCCTATATAGCCACCCACCATACCTTTTCAGATATAAGTGCAGATTTCAGGATTCAGACGATGCCACAAATTGCAGATCTGATGAAAGAAGACAGAAACTGAGCCACACACCAAATTTTAGGACAAATGACTAGGACAGGGGCGTGGGGCACCCTGGTCCTGCCAGGACAGGGGTGCTGGGTGCCCTGGTCCTTCTGTCAGACAACAAGTTTCAGCATTTTTGACAGCTTTTCAGGTTGCAAAATAGTAGTTTCAGGAGCAGAATCAGGACAGTGGCGCCTGCGCCCCTGTCTCGAACATTTTCACTCAGATTTTAACCCTGGGTATGAATCTGCATTCTTGCCTTGTCCTTGTGTTTACAACTTTCCATTGTTTAATCTCAATTCTGCAATCTTGTTCATACATGCACTTTAGGGTTAGGAATTGAACTTGCATCATTTTATCTTTCAATTACAACAAAGGAATAGAAACCCTAATAGGTAGCTTGTGGCTCTCTCTTCCACAAAAAGAAGTAGCCAATTGTGTGATACCTCTAGGCTCTTTCGTATTCCACAAATGTGTGTCAAAAGGTAGGATTAGGGCATGTTAGCCTAGTCTCGCTTTTTCCCCAACACATTTTGGTTAACCCGACGTGATAATAGTCCTAACAACTTTTCACCAAATTTTCAGGGTCGTCGGATATGATGATTTTAGAGAAAATCCTGAAGTTACAGCTGATTTCAAGATGTTTTGACCCCCGAAATCAAGCCCCCAAGTTCAAAATAGGACCTAATTAGGGTTTTTGATTAAATGATGTATTGGAGGAATAAAACAAAAGGGGCACACTTTAATGAAAAGGCCCAACTTTATGATATGGGAGATGATAAAAATAGATCCTTAGGCCTAATTAAGTGCTAAAGGGGAAATGCAATGCAAAATGCAAAATGCACCAAGGCGGGTGCTAAACCAAGTGTGAAATTGTACCACCCTAGCAAGTGCGTACAATTTACGATGCTACATTTAGTCCCCACTTTAGCAGTCATATGAACACTATGTGCATATGCAAGCTAAAGTACAGAAAAGTAAACATTATTTGAAAAAGGATATATCCATAAGTCTGTCGAACGAAGCCCCCAGCGGAATTTGCAGTACACAGTTAGGAACTGCACCCTACAACACACACGTTAGATCACAAAATCACCTAATGCTTACTAAGGAAGGTGATGAAAATTCGAGGGTAGCTATATGCCCCCCCTGTTTCGGCTTGCTAATTTTAGTGAGTTGAAATAGGGTATCATGTTTACCACTTCGAATTGTTAAAGAATATTGATGAAAAATGCTCACAAGAAGATTTGATATGAGATCAAAAACTAATGGAGAATCATTTGGTAAGAAAGACGACTAAATCTCAATTCCAACACAACAAAGAGTGTGAAGATTTGAGAGTTCTCTAGCACAAGATGATGGATGTAAATGGAAACAAAATGCAAAGAGAAGAAAACAAAGGAAAAAAGAATGAATACACACATTGGTGATCCATGAGAAGAATAGTGAGAGAGAAAACATGGACTTCTCGCCCCTAGATCTTGTCTAGGTTATCCATGGGAAAAGGACATGGAAAACTAGCCCCTAGAGTCTATCTAGGTGATCCATGTAAGGGAGGAGAGTGAGAAAGTCTAGCCTTATTCCGCTAGTTCCACTCAACCTCATGCATGTGTGTGTAAGGGAGGTTAGAAGCACCTCATAGGAGTCTATGCCCGAGTATGCTACAACCTGTATATGTATAGTACAAAAGCGTGACATCTCGCTCTAAGAGTCTGTGCTCTGGTTCCAAGAATAATCACCTTGCATAAAAGAAAAATGGAGACATCTCGCTCTAAGAGTTTGTTCTCTTGTTCTGAGAATGACCCATTGCTCAAAAAGTGTAATGTTTATGTCATAAGTAAAGTAGAACAAGGATACCTACCTTCATCACAAAAGAAGATACCCCAAAAATGCAACAATGTCATAGATCCAAGCAAGAGAGTTTTGCACTCTTTAAACATGGATAAGATAGTTGAAAAAGGGATATCTTGTAGTATGTGTAAAGGAGATCCTTAGAGGAGAAGAGATCTTTGTACAAAAGACACCTATCCCTGAGAGGAATTGTCTTAGACAAATATAACATCTTCTAGAATAAGACAAAGAAGAGAATAAGAATGCAATACTTGCTTCTTTTGTGAGGTGAAAGTGATTCTTAATGAAGGATGACGCTCTTTTTAACCCAATTGGGAGAGTGAATTCATTATGGATGTATTTTAACAAGTGCAAAAGTGGTTGTAGTCAAGGACTTAAACCTCTTGTAAGAGAGAATCCTTGAACAAACAACAACAAATGCATACAAGGAATAACATCAAGTAATAAAGTTCACACCATCCACGAAATAGGAAAAAGTGGATCCTTAGGTAAAAATAAGGAAAGATCATTGCCTCCCAAGGATAAGGACAATGAGATCATCATCACTACTAAATATAGCATTCACATTGAGAGATGGTCTTTTAGATGCTTTGGTGGGCTTAGAAAGATTATATCCAAGTCCAAATGAATATTCATGCATGTTATGTTCTAAAGGAACTTTAATTCCTTGTTCATTTGTGCCACAACCATTTCCACTATAGCCACTCTTAGCCAAAATGTGAAAACCACGACCATGAAGGGATGCTAAATCAGAGAGGGATGGTGATGCCCCATAGATCTCAATGCTATTTGTATTAGAGGAAGATGTTGAAGAGTTATTTGAATCGGAGGTAGCCACAAAGTTGTTACTGAATTGCTTAGACAAAGTGGGCTTCTCTTTAGTTTCTTCCTTAGATTTTCCCTTCTCAATCTTAGGCACTCTATATTCTCCTAAAAAAGTAGGGTTAAAGTCTAAAGATCCCCAATCATCATCCAAGAGAGCCTTTTTGGGAGAAAAGATATCTTTGGGAGAAGATTCTAATTGAGTAGAAGGATCAAGAGTACTAGAGGGGACAAAATCCTTAAAGGAAGTAGATGCATTTGAAGTGGTAGAAGAATTGGAAGTAGTTGAACAAGAAGATCCAGTTCATAATGGTTCTTGAAGATTAGTATCAACTAGCAAGGTGTATGTTATATTGTCATAAATGAGTTTGACTCGCCCATGCAAAGTTGAGGGAACAACTTGCATACTATGAAGCCAAGGTCTCCCTAATAGAAGATTGTAAGTCAAATTACTAGAGATGACATGAATAGGTGTAGGTAAAGTAACAGGACCTACTGTAATAGGTAAGATTATGATACCCAAACATTCTTTACCAACATTATCAAAGCCTCGAATAGAAATAGAAGAATGTTTAATGAGAGAATGATCCACATTAAGCTTGTCCAATAAATCAATACTACAAACATTAAGGTCAGATCCATTGTCCACAAGGGTTCATCTTATAACACTTTCATTGATAATAACTACAATCATAAGAGGATCATATTGGTTTTGAATTTCATGAGAAGGTAACTCATCTTGTGTGAACACAATTTGAGCTTTGGGTTTGCTTGTAGAACCAATCAGGGAAGCCATGTTATTATTATTATTATTAGGTGTCATTGCAGGTGGGACATCTAAATTTTTTAAAGCATCTTGTAACATCCCATGATAGGCAGGTGAAGTTTGAACTAAATCCCAAATAGAAATCTTTGCCAGAGTAGTTTTAAGTTGTTCAATAAGATCATAGTCCTTACCAAGAACTTGTGAAATACGTGGAGCTTGCGGAAGAATTGGTTGAGGATTAGGAAGAGAAACTAGAGTAGCTGGAGGAGGATTAGGCTGCCTATTATTTCTAGTATTATAAGTATGGGCAACCACATTATAACTCTCTCTAGTTAATTACTTGGCATAACTATAAGGACTTATAGGTTTTCTTCCTTGCACAGTGATGATAGGTTTATTTGGAGTAAGAAAGGAATCATGACCATACCCTCCTTGGACAGTAAGGAGAGGTGATTTAGGAAATTGAAAGGTGGGAGAAGGATAAGCACCTTGGACTTCAAAGAGAGGCTTATTATGCTCATTCAGGTTTATCATGTTAACTAATTTAGAAGTTTTGTTCTTGTCTAAAGATTTCGATAAAGCCACAAAGTCATCAAGAGCATCATCCAACAAAGCATGATCATATCGATTAAAAGGTTTATCTTTTGATTCAAAAGGAGACATCTCTTCATAGAGGGGATCATTGAAAACAACCCTATTACTAGATTTAGTGGAGGAGTTAATAGGAATGTACCCTTGAGAGGAATCATTTGACTTATCTTTCTCATCACAATGAAATGGCATAGTAACAATGTTTATGAGTTTTTGGTAAAATGAAGGTTCGGTATCTTTAGGGTTCAAAAAATCATCTAAATCTTCATCTAATTCATCTTGGCTATACTCATGATCAACATAATTGCATACATCATCATAAATATGAACATCTTGCAAATAAAAATCTGATATTTTGAAATAAAAATTGCATAAAACTTAAACACACAATGCAAAGAAACAAAACACACTCTTTCTTTTCCCTTTTTTTTCTTTTCTTTTCTTTAATGAAAATGACACTTAAATGAAACACACTAAATATAGATCTAGATCTAACAAATGCAATGCAAGAGAAAGCAATAATAAGTTCACGTTAGGTTCACCAAAATGTGTAGGGGAAAAAGTGAGACTAGGCTAACATGCCATAATCCTACCTTTTGACACACATTGCGGAATACGAAAGAGCCTAGAGGTATCACACAATTGGCTACTGCATTTTGTGGAAGAGAGAGCCATGGGCTACCTATTAGGGTTTCTATTCCTTTGTTGTAATTGAAAGATAAAATGATGCAAGTTCAATTCCTAACCCTAAAGTGCAAGTATGAACAAGATTGCAGAATTGAGATTAAACAATGGAAAGATATAAACAATGGAAAGCTATAAACACAAGGACAAGGCAAGAATGCAAATGCGTACCCAGGGTTAAAATCTGAGTGAAAATGTTCGGGACGGGGGCGCAGGCACCACTATCCTAATACAGCTCCCGAAACTGCTGTTTTGCAACCTGAAAAGCTGTCGGAAATGCTGAAACTTGCTGTCTGACAGAAGGACCAGGGCACCTAATGCCCCTATCCTGGAAAGACCAGGGTGCCCCACGCTCCTATCCTAGTCTTTTGCCCTAAAATTTGGTGTGTGGCTTAGTTTCTGTTTGCTTCTACCGGATCTGCAATTTGTAGCGTCGTCCGAATCCCGAAATCTGCACTTATATCTGAAAAGGTATGGTGGGCGGCTATATAGGGTTTTGCCTTAGTCAAACCCCCACTTTGGTGATTTCCCCCTCCACGAATAGCCAAGTTGTATTGTAAAAGTAGTGTGTGTGCAAGATCCTAAAATGCACGTAAGCAAACTAGAGCAACGTAGAAAGTAAACCCTAATTGCTTGTAAATGATAATGTAAATGCTCCAAATCAAGATGCAAAGTGATCTAAAGCATGAATACAAATAATACAATGAGGCTTATGCAAAGACATGAAAACAACATGAAATCATACCCAACCCCAAGGGAGGGGTACAAGCCAATCTTCAGTCGGTGATCCCCTATTGCTCTTCAATGTCTTCAAAGCCCTAAATGGATGAATGAAATTGATGAATGCTTGATGGATGGATGTTGAATGTTGTTGAGGTCTTCAAAGATCTTCTCTTTCGCTACATAGAAGGTCCCTTAAGCCAAAATTTGGATCCTTTCAAATGAAGAAAGAGAGATCTTATATATGAAACCCTAGGTCTTAATTTCAACTTTTGGCCAGCCTAGAGATTAAATCTCCCGCCAATTTCTTGGGGTTAAGCTTTATTTTATGATTGGATAGCGTTCCTAAAATTTTGAGAAAAATGTCCGGGACCGTGTGCACTCCGGGCGCCATGGTCCCGACAACTTTTCACCAAATTTTTAGGGTCGTTCGATATGATGATTTTAGAGAAAATCCCGAAGTTACAGCTGATTTCAAGATGTTTTGACCCCCGAAATCAAGCCCCCAAGTTCAAAATAGCACCTAATTAGGGTTTTTGATTAAATGATGTATTGGAGGAATAAAATAAAAGGGGCACACTTTAATGAAAAGGGCCCAACTTTATGATATGGGAGATGATAAAAATAGAACATTAGACCTAATTAAGTGCTAAAGGGGAAATGCAATGCAAAATGCAAAATGCGCCAAGGTGGGTGCTAAACCAAGTGTGAAATTGTACCACCCTAGCAAGTGCGTACAATTTACGACGCTACAGAAAGTTCAAAGTTATTATGGTGATAAATATTTTATATTATTTGTGGATGATTATTCAAGGATGATGTTAGTAATGTTTTTAAAAGAAAAATCAGAATCTTTTCAAATGTTTAAATGGTACAAGGCAAGAGTTGAAAATGAAACAGGAAGACAACTGAAATGTCTTAGGTCAGATAGAGGAGGAGAGTTCACATCTGATGAGTTCAACTTATTCTTTAATGATCATGGTATAAAAAGATAAGTCTCTGCACTTAGAACTCCACAACAAAATGGAATTGCTGAGAGAAGAAATAGATCTATTGTGGATTGTGCCAGAACCCTAATGATTGAAAAGAAAGTGCCACAAACATTTTGGAGAGAAGCAATAAGCACAATAGTTTACACCTTGAACCGAGTACAACTGAAGAAAGGAACTTTGAAGACACCATATGAAATCTGGTATGAAAAGAAACCTAATGTAAGTGATTTTAAAATCTTTGGAAGTAGATGCTATGTACACAAGGATGATAGAAATGGCAAGTTTGATCAGAAAAGTGAAGAAGGAACATTTCTTGGTTATTCTTCTTAAAGTAAAGCATTTAAATGGTACAAGGCAAGAGTTGAAAATGAAACAGGAAGACAACTGAAATGTCTTAGGTCAGATAGAGGAGGAGAGTTCACATCTGATGAGTTCAACTTATTCTTTAATGATCATGGTATAAAAAGATAAGTCTCTGCACTTAGAACTCCACAACAAAATGGAATTGCTGAGAGAAGAAATAGATCTATTGTGGATTGTGCCAGAACCCTAATGATTGAAAAGAAAGTGCCACAAACATTTTGGAGAGAAGCAATAAGCACAATAGTTTACACCTTGAACCGAGTACAACTGAAGAAAGGAACTTTGAAGACACCATATGAAATCTGGTATGAAAAGAAACCTAATGTAAGTGATTTTAAAATCTTTGGAAGTAGATGCTATGTACACAAGGATGATAGAAATGGCAAGTTTGATCAGAAAAGTGAAGAAGGAACATTTCTTGGTTATTCTTCTTAAAGTAAAGCATTTAAATGTTTGATCAAATCATCTAACAAAATAGTAGAAAGTGCAAATGTGAAAATTGATGAATTTGTAGAAAGAAATGATGAAGGAAACTCCAAAGAACCAGAAGATTATGATGAATTTGTCTATGTTCAACCGACAAGTCCTACCGAGAAAACTGTAGAAGGAAATGAAGAGAATGTCTAGTTACCGAGTGATGAAGAAGATCATATAGACCCTACCGAGCTTGTATTAGCCAAGTATGTTAGAAGACATCATGCATCAAGTCAGATTATAGGAGATAAGGATGATCCAGTGATGACAAGGAACAAACTGAGACATAACACATGTCTGATATCTGAATTTGAACCGAGAATAGTGAAAGAGGCATTTAACAGTGAAGATTGGATAAATGCTATGACAGAAGAGATTGATCAAATCAAGAAGAATGACACATGGACACTGGTCCCAAGACCGAAGGACAAAAATGTAATCGGTACAAAGTGGATTTTCAGAAACAAGCTGAATGAAAAAGGTGAGGTCATTCGAAATAAAGCTAGACTAGTTTGCAAAGGTTATGCTCAAGAAGAAGGAATTGATTATGGTGAGACTTTTGCACCTGTGGCAAGACTTGAAGGAGTAAGAACATTGTTGACATATGTTGCTTACAAGAATTTCAAGGTATATCAAATGGATGTCAAATCTGCATTTCTAAATGGTATATTAGAAGAAGAAGTTTTTATTGAACAACTTGAAGGATTTGTTGAAGACAAGAATAAAGATCAGGTATGTAAATTGAACAAAGCTTTATATGGTCTGAAACAAGCACCTAGAGCATGGTATGAAAGATTGCACTCTTATTTAATCAAGATTGGTTTTATAAGAACACGTGAAAATAGTAACATTTACATGAAGAATGATGAAAATGGAATACTGATCTCAACCATATTTGTTGTTGATATTATATTTTGTGGGTATGACTCTCTATGTAAGAACTTTGGAAATGAAATGAGCAAAGAATTTGAGATGTCATTAATCAGTGAGATAAAGTATTTTATAGGTTTACAGATATTGCAAATGAAAGATGAGATTTTCATTACTCAATCCAAGTACATAAAGGAAATCTTGAAGAAATTTGGAATGGAGGATTCAAAACCAGTAAGTACTCCTATAACTACCAGCTGTAAACTATCAAAGAATGATGAATCTGCATCTGTTGATGAGACACTTTACCGATCCATGATTGAAAAGCTACAATATGTTGTTCACAACAGGCCAGACATAGCACATGCAATAGGTATAGTTGCAAGTTTCTCTGCAGATCCTAAGGAAACACACATGACAATAATCAAGAGAATTTTCAGATACTTGAAAGGCATTGAGGATTATGGCTTAGTATATTAGAAAAGAAATGATTTTGATTTAAAAGTTTATACTGATGCTGATTGGGTAGGCAACATTGATGACATGAAAAGCACAAGTAGAGGAGCTTTCTTTTTAGGAGAAAGACTAGTGAGTTGGCTTAGCAAGAAACAAGGATGTGTTTCACAGTCAATAGTAGAAGCTGAATACATTGCTGCAACATTGAATTGTACCAATTTAGCATGGATCAAACATCTGTTGGAAGGTATAAATGAGAAAGTTATCGAGCCAGTAACTATATTCTGTGACAATACTAGTGCCATTAACATTTCAAAGAATCCTATTATGCACTCTAAGACAAAGCACATCTCTATCAAATATCATTATCTTAGAGAAGAAGCTCAAGAGAAGAAAGTGGTGTTGGAGTATGTTAGCACAAAGGAGCAAATAGCAGATATCTTCACCAAGCCACTACCAAGGGACACTTTTGAGTATCTCAGAAGTAAGTTAGGGGTCCTACCCCTATCTTCTACTCACTGACTGAGTACGGTGAAAGCATCAATTTGATTACTCTACAAAATATTTTTTAGGAGTTGATGCTGATTTACACACTTTAGTATGTTTTCTAAACATGTGTAGGAAGCAATATAGGGAACAGGAATTGAAGACAAAATGCTCTGACCGAGACTAAGTTGACACATAACAGCAAGAAATCACTTCATATAGGAAGAAATTATGTTTTAGTTCTTTCCTTTTTGGCATTGTTGTCAAAGGGGGAGAAGACTGAAGAAAAGGAGTGAATACTAATGTATGGGGGAGAAGATTGATGACAGGGGGAGAGCATTTCAGGATTTCAAAATCTCACAACAATCTAAATTAATTAGGTCAAATCAATTGGTTTTGCCATCAATGCCAAAGGGGTAGATTGTTGGCATTATAACAGACAAGGAGAGATTGTTGGCATTTCAATAAGGATATTGAGAAGGTTGTTGATGATTATGGATATAACTGATTAAGGATGTTTACTGTCTTAATATTATTATTTTGTCATTGATGTCAAGAAATTGGTTTTCTAATGCAGTATGATGTTGCCATATCTTAAGAAGTATGATTTGATGAGTATAAAGATGTCGGTAAAAGACACAGAAAGAATGTGATGAATAAGGGGAGAAATAAGTTATTCAATGGGCAACTATTACCGAGTTAGACAATGATGAGATCATGATGTTTAGATTGTAAGGTTAATACTATACTATATTACCGAGCAAAGAACCTAGTTGATAAACCCTAAGGTTATCACTATCGGTTAATGAAGGCAGAATGTCTACCGAGTGAAGTTTAGCATTTACCGAGTTGCAACCGAGTAGTAACAGAATGCATTGAATGAATAAAAGCATTATTTAATGAAGGAAGCTAATGAGCTGGCTATGATTAAATGATTGGTATGACGTGCATGAAGTTTGTTAAAGAATCTATGGCAAAGGAAAATTGGCAGGAAGATCTACAACTCAGATTGAACCGCAATACCCTAGCACAAGTTCCAAGAAATGTATGCAAGTTCCAAGGTGGGGTAAAAGATTTTCAGATAAAAGGATACATTGAACCTGGTCAAGTTTGAAGATCTAATGTCTATGATTGATCATGGGAAATGTGATCAAGGAGATTAAGCGGTTGGTGAATTGTTTATAAATAAGGAACTGTTGATAAACAATGGATGCGGGCAAGTGTATGCACATGGATGCTACATAGTGATTACCGAGCACAAAATCTTGAAGACCTGTTTGAATAATAGAGTATAGAGCCCAACAGATGGACAAGATAAGTCCTATTGTATTGAGCAAATAAGAATCTGCTTTAGCATTTTAGATGTGAAGTTGTAGATAGATTTTTATTACTGTTATTTTGTGAAGTGACAGAAAATCTCTTAACCGAGTGGACTTAACAGTCTTATTTGTAAAACCCTCTAGCAAGGTGACATTCTGATTGAGTGTTTGAAATCCTTTAACAAGGTCACTTCTAATAAGGTGAAGATCCTAACAGATCTAAGGGAAATCCCTTAATCGGGTCACATCTAGCAATGTGTTTGTAATCTTAAACAGGATTTGGTTTTAACCGAGCATACTCTAGAAGAGTATATTTCTTAGTGGGTCGTAAATCCCACAATGGTTTTTCCCTATTTGGGTTTCCACATTAAATTTGGTGTTATGAGTGTTATGATGTTTATATGCTTTTGAGTTTGCATGTTTAGCAGTTTTGGTTATATTGCTAATGTATATGTTACCGAGGTTGAATTTGTTATTTTAATGGAAGATTAAGTTTGTATGATTCACCCCCCCCCTCTCATATTATTAGCTTGGCATCTGTACTTAACATTAAGTATCAGAACTATCAAAACATACTCCATTGATCCAAACATGTCAGAAGTGTCCAATAGATAGTCTCTTCTACTAGTAACACTAGATCTTCTACCGATAACACTAGTGCCGGTAGCCAACCATAACAGCTAGTATTGACATCAATGACAAAACATCAATGCAACACATAATAAATCCTTCCATAATGCCTAAAACATAGAGTACCAAAAGATTCATCACATTTACTAAACCATTTAATCTTGTATGTAGCATCTTAAGGTTCAGTTTCAAGTCCCATATTAACATGATGATATCCATGTCTTTTTAGATATATTATCATATTAGATTTCCATTCAAAGTAATTATATGGTGTTAAAAGTGGAACTATAGATGCATCCATGATAGCAAAAAACAAGATTGCAAAGAATCAGGAAAAGTGCAAGAAAGAAGACACAAGAGACACCCCCCCTTTCCACTAGTCTCAAAAATCACCCCCCCAGATATTACAAGGTTGACACTTTATAATTAGTACATTTGCAAGACCTTTTATCAAATTACATAGCTCCCTAAGGCTCCAATGGCCAAAAATAGAAATGTTTAATACAAGTAAATTTGATAAAATGTCTGAAAAAATAGCCTTATAGTTGCTCAATTCATCTCAATACCTTTCCAACAACTATTTGTTTTTGAAAACCAAAGTTGTGAGGTGAAAGATATGACATGTTCAAGGAAAAATAAATGCAATTGTTTCAACCTACAATATCTGATGAAAAAAGGTAGAATATTTCAGTGATACCTGCAGTGATGGAAAATGCTCATTTTCAACTTTTTGTCATGTTTTTGTTTGCAAAAATCTGACACCTGAGGCAAAAGTTATGCAACTTTTAAGAAGGGTTGTTGAATTTGCCTGCTAGAAAAATGACTTAGGCCCTATTAAAACTCAATTTATGCAAACAATGTTATTTTTTTTGGAACACCATTAGAAACCCATAAGTTTTTCAATGCTAGGAAGAAAACCCTGAAATTGTTTTTCCTAAAAATGAACAAAAGTTGGAATACTAAAGATGAAATGAAAACAACTCCAGTAAAAAGATTTTACCCTGATTTTTTTTACGGTGTCCTCCAAACTCTAATTTTGGTGAAATAAAAGCCACTTTTGACTTTCTCAAGTAGTCTGGACAATGTAGAAATGCTAAAGAAGCCTCTAATATTACCAAAATTTTGCATTCTTCCAAATCTCAAGGAACACATATATAATAAACTAGATTAATCTAGAAGCTATTTTCCTTTAAATTTTTTTGATTCTCCAGGTCACACGAGAATGCATGAGAAGAAAATACTTGTTTTTTAAGGAAAATATAAGCTATCTAATAGTCTCAAATCTCTCAATAAATAAAAAAAACAATGAGCTATACTAGACAACACGACTTTGATACCAGGTTAGATTCTGCAAGAAGCGAGAACCGAGCCAGGATCTAATGTCAGTCATAGATCACATGCAACTCCCCAAGAAATGGATGATCGAAGATCAAAAAAGTTGAATGAAGATCAATCTGATATGAGAGAAAAATATAGACAAAGAAATTTTTTTTGAGAAGACTCTCATCGAGCTATCACTGAACTTGTGAAGGTGAGAGTATAGGGCTTATTATATAGAAAAATAATAGCATATACATCCAAGGGGTGCATTAACTCCTATTCCCCATAAAAAGTGGGAGGTTTTACCTTTATGGTAAATGCCAAAACATGTGGCATAACCTCCTTACATGAAGACATGAAAGGAGTTGAGAAAGTTGGCACATAAGGCCAAAAGAGGGTGAGAAACCCAACTACCCTATAACCCACTTAGGAAATGATAAAATAGTGGTTATGAGAGGTGGCACAATAAGCCAAAAGAGGGTGTGTAACTCAACTACCCATGTGAGGTGGAGAGTTACACATATAGCTGAAGTATTTTGCAATGTGTCCTCATATTAACCACTCCTAATAACCTAAGCAAGCTTAAATAATATGTGTAGGAAAAATAAATACCCCCTAACATAAAGAAAATAAAAATCTTGCACTAACACTCCCTTTTGATTATTGTTATTTATAATGAATTTACCCTTACCAAGAATATTATCATAGTTTGGGGAGGCTCGTAGGCCCCCCCTTGATAGGACTATCAAAGAACAACGACCAATGAGTAGAAAACCGTGAGCAGAACCCTAAACCCTCGTAATCGAGAGATTCCAAAAATTCTTGGTGTACCAATTGACCATATGTTAATAGAAGAGTCAATTACTGAGTTGGCTATTGAATAGATGCATTAAAGTTCTTTTTCCAACAAATGACTATAGAACTAAGGATTCTTCCATTCTAGTTATTTATATTGTTGTTTTATTACATACTTGTCTCTACATACCTCCATAAGTAGATCTTCTATTTTATGATTAGAAAAGTTATGATTAGGACTCGATCTTTAATATCTTAGTTGTGTTTTTCCTAAAAATAAATATCTCCCTACTTAAAATAGGTGAAGGACATATTTAGGATGACTAGTCCAAATTAGTTAGGATTTCCTTGAGTCTATGTTTAATTTGTAAAGAATAATGCATGGGTAACCAAGTATTTTGCATATTTTTGTTTCCAATTCTATGAGTGATTTCACATAAACCATTGATTGTAGTTAATTTCTTTGCATAAAAATTGTATATACACAAGTAGGTCCACTTGAGATATGATTCTACTATTTTGTTTAAATTTTTAACATTGTTGCATTTAGTTGTTATTCAGTTCATTCAATCATTATTCATGGATAAGCAAATATTCACGTGGCAACTATTATTTGGCATTTTAAATAGTATTCTCAACTAAAACCATCCATTTCCTTGTAACTATGATTTGTAAAATAATATTAGCATTCTAAGTTATTTGTCAATATAGTATTGCTTTTCATTAGATTTATGATATATTCAATTCATAAAAGCACAATAGGAAACTTATAGAAACTCCTAATTTACATATAGTACATGTCTCATCTCAAGTTTACATCCTTGGTTGATAATTTATTGTATCATATGACAATTGATGGTTTCTTTATGTAGGACAACCTTGTTCTTTAAGTAGAGTGTATGATCATACTGATCTAGATCATTAGTTGTTATAGGAATCCATACATGTGAAAAGATAATGATGGATCTCTACAACTAAAGCCATGTTAGGTATTGATATAAATAAAGAACCACCTCCCTCCACAAAGAATAAGAATCCCCTTCCAATAATAAGGAACTACACCCCCATAAATAAAGAGAGAAAATAAGAGGAAGGACTAAGTAGCCTCCTCTAATGTAGAATCTATGCAAATGGTAGTGCTTAAAATTGGATGTAAAATATGGTCCATGATTGTTGAATAGTGTTCCTCCCCTTGGATAGAAATAATTCCAAATGTGTATGCATGAGATCTCCCCATTCCTAAAAGAAATATGAAGGAAAAAATCTCAAAACATATGAAGTCTCTAAACTCTGCTCAAAGATATCCATGTCAATGTTGAAATTTTTCATGATCAAATCAAGTGTTCTAGTCCCCATTGTTGAATATGAAAATCAAGAATCTCCTATAAACTGATGTGGAACACAACCCAAAGAATCAAGTATCTCCTCTGAAGACAAAGACGTCTCCTCCAAATATTATTCTAAATTATCCAAATTCATGTCAAATCATGAGGAATGATCACATAGATAATAAATAAAAGGGCTAGAGTGTTCCCACACAACAAAAGAAGAATATTTAACTCCATCGAATATAAGATGATTATAAACAATATAAATCCACAATATGAGATGCTATAAGAAAGTGTGAAATTTATATCAAGAAGTCATCACATAAAGACATATCTATAAGATTGTGTATGTCCTACTGCAAAGATTTATTAGAAACTTTTAATAAATAAAATCTGCACTTTATATTATAAATAGTAGATGGAGGAGATTGAATGAAAGGTTCAAGAAATAGATCACTTGTAAGAATTCCCAAGTTCAAGTAACCAAAATTCTCCTCAAAATCACAATACACACTAAAAGTGTGATCATTAAGAAAAAATATAAATAGGTGTACAATAAAGATGCATGACCAACCATCTAGTAGAAATAATTTCTTTTCTCTCCAAATATTTTATGGGAACTAATTCAAGAGTGAATTCCACATTCTTCCCTATTCCATCACGAGTAATATGATAAATGAAAATAATATTATTAAACAAATGTGATACACACACGAAATTATTGAAAGTTTCATCCCTAATATCAAAAAATTGCTCCCAAATTACATTCACATATGTATTTGTTACCCATCAAAATAGCGGGTGTAGACACTAAAAAATTGTCAACACCCGTGTCTCCTTTTTTTAACATATCACACACGTAGTCTTTACTTACCTAATTTTCTCAATTCTTCCCAATTTCCCCAAATTTGACTTAATTTGACCTAATTAAGGTCTTTGGACATCACTTTGACTAATTTTCCCTTTTAGGTTTAATTAATTCTTTAATTAATTAAGCCTTCCCTTTTAATACTAATTAAGTAATTATAGTATTTAATTAATTTTGAATTTCACACTTTAATTAAATAATCTTAATTATTTAATAAAAATGTTCAAATTCTATCTCCCATAATTGAATAATTTATTTAATTATTCAATTAGCTATTTGTGTGATAATTAAATACATATCTTCCTATTTATCCTCCTAATTTTCGAAAATGGGAAACTAATATCCTCTTTGATTTTCAAAAATCCATCTTTTTGGAAATATCTCATTAATCTTAATTTTAAATTTGAAAAAGAGGTATGTATATTTAAAAATATACTTTTTGTGAGGAGATAATTAATAAATCTTATTTATTAATTTATCTCTATTTATCCTCTCATATGAAGATGTTTTATTTATTTTTAATTCTTCTATTTATCTTTTCAAATGAAGATATTTAATAATTTTTAACTATTAAAATCTTCTTGATATTTTCAACCTGCTAATTTGGTATTTATATGAAGATAATTAAAGATTCAATTATTTTATTCTCATAATATCTTCCCATTTGCTTTCTTCTATCTTCATCCTTCTTTGAATAGCAACTCTGTCATGCGCTCAATTATGTTCGTCCATCTAACCAAGAATCTTTTCAATCCTATCCATCCATCAAATTTCAAGTTTTCTATAAATTGAGAGCTCTTGCTTTGTCAAATAATATATCTTTCAAGCAATTTTATTTTGTCAGTATGTAGCGATCTAACATTAGGATTGTTATTATGTCATTTTGTCAAATCATCTGATTTTCAAATAGCTTAACTCTTTCATTTTGTCCACTTTGTCAAATCAATCATCATTTAATCACATATTCCTAGTAAGTCTCGCACACTATCTCCTTCGCTTTCGTTGTTTCGTGCACCTGGCCTCTTAAGAGCGACATATATCCATTAGAGCTTAAAGGAAGATCAATGAGGTGTAATTGAAGAAGCCCAATGGATGGTTTGCATTTACTTTGTGTTTTGTTTCAATTACTTTGTTGGTAGGATTAGAAAAGTTAGCTCACAATCTGAGTTTCTATGATTAGCTTGAGTAAATTGTATGCATGTTTTGGTTTTTGACCTAACACTCCTTTTTCCTTGTCTACATTTGGTGAACCCAACGTGAACACATGTCCAATTTAACACTTTTGTGAGATTTTTTTATTAGATACAAGCTCCAGAAGGCTGAATTTCTTGGTTTTCATGCTCGTAACTATTTTTGTGTAGGTTTTAGAAAAGATAATGTGTTTGTTGTAAGACTTAATAGATCAAAAGTCTTCACTTAGTTCCTAATTATTATTGGATTAATCTTTCCTTCCATTCTACAAATTTCACTTAGTTCCTAATTAGGATTTTATTTTATTTCCTTTCATGCTACAAATTTGACTTAGTTCTTAATTAGGATTGGATTGATATTTCCTTTCATGCTACAATTTCATGTAGTTCCCAATTAGTTGTTGGATTAATCTTTCATTTCATGCAACAAATGACACATAGTCTAATTAAGGTGATTAATTCATAAAGCAACTTTTTGATTTGCATGTTCATTTTAAAAAAAAATTCTTGTATCCTTTTTCATTGCACGTCGCTTTTCTTCATTTGTGTGTTTCTTTTTTTGATTTGCATGTAGCCTTTTTAATTGCATGTCACTTTTCTTTGTTTGTGCATTTCTTTTTTTGATTTGCATGTAGCTTTTTTCATTGCGTGTCGCTTTTCTTTGTTTGCATGTTTCTTTTTTTGATTTGCATATCGCTTTTCTTCACTTGTATGTTGTTTTTTTATTTGCTTGTAGCTTTTTTCATTGCATGTTGCTTTTCTTTACTTGCATGTTGCTTTTTTAAATTTGCATGTAACTTTTTTCATTGCATGTTGCTTTTTTAGTTGCATGTTTTTTTTGCATATTACTTTTTGCTTGCATGCTCCTTTTTTGCCTATTGCTTTTTTATAGTTGCATGTTTATTTTTACTTTTTTCTTGCATGTTGCTTTTTAGTTTGCATGTTTCTTTTTTTGCCTATTTCTTTTTTAGTTGTGTGTGGCTTTTTCTACTTAGCTTAGAGGTTTTTTGTGTTACTGATCATTCTGTGCAACATTGTGGCATCTGTGGGACAAAGGTTGAAGTTCATTAAACTAGAAATTTGTTTGATGCAAAATGATTGCCAAAGATTGAAATTCAAAAAAACTTATGTGTTTTATATTTTAGTAGCATAGATCAAAAATTCTATCTTCTTCAATTTGGGATTAATGAATGGGCATGGACATGCCTTCTAATTAGACTAGCTTACAAATTGCTATCTTTAAAGGAAATGAACCCTTGATTGTCATCTCTTGAGCACTTGCTCATTCTGTAGGGTGGCCCCACTGTTGCATGAAGTACCTTTCCACCCGCCTTCAGGGTCTTGGGAGAGAGGAAAACGTGATATTGACATCCATGTATTTTTTTGTAGTAGAGGGATATCTTTGATTGAGGATTTGATCACCTCGTAAGGTTATTTTGAATTGAGATATGTTAGGGATATCATCTCTCTGAGTGGGATCTCAAGTGGTATTTTTTGAGCCATTATATAAAAACTTGGTCAGGCAGTTGAAGTGTTGAGTGAATTCGATGTATGTGGAGGCCTTCTCTACACCGATAAGCTCAATTAAAGTCTTAAGTGGCTTGCTTCGAGAATCCATTGTTGGATTGGACATGTCAAAAAATTACTATGAACCAACTATTTTAGATTGCCAAAAACCTTCTACTTGTTGACACAGGCATTGTGATACACATGCCAAAGAAACCCCTCATGTACCCTTCAACTTGAGATAGAAAATTTCTTGATATCTTCGGGTCTTTAGAAATTAAAAGCTTGGTATACTTGAGAAGTGTGTGTCATGGAGGGGAGCTAGTGCTATCGAGCTTCTATCTATCCAACTGGATGTGGTATTATGGGCAAGTGGATTCAACAAGTATCATCTTTGCCTAACCTAGGCTTGTACTTGAATGTGTTCATTTCATAGTCAAAATCAAGCGACCATTTTGTATGTTGTGTTTGTTGATTGTTTCAAAACAAAGACAAATATTTTCCAAAAATCAAACACTTGTTCAAAAACTTCAAACATTCCAAGCAATCAAAATCCAAACACTTGTCCAAAATACTTCAAATGTTCCAAACAATTAAATAAAAAACTTGTCCAACAAATTCAAACTATGTCAAACATCACGCAGGGAATCAAAACTATTTCAACCAAACTTAGGATTAATTTCCATATCATTTTCATTATCCTTAGTTGGATTCATTCACATATCATTGTCATTATCCATTATCCTAAGTCTTAGAGCCATCTTTTCATTAATCCATATCATTTTAGTAGTGATCATTATCCCCCTAGTCTCGAGGTCGATTCTAGAATTGTTCAAAAATCATTATTTATATCAATCTCATATCAATTTAGGATAACATTTTACATAGTCTTTATCCTCATAAGTCATAGGGTTGAATCATTATCTCTATTTAACACTATCTTTAAAATTAGGGTATTCCCTAGTCCAAGTCCAAAGTTGTCATACTAGTCCATTTACATTTCCCCTTAGCACATATCATTTCTATCCTTATTTTAAATCATATCATTTCCTTAGTATCGATATTCACATTTGCATTTAACCTCCAAAATTAGATTTGTCAAACTTGAAGAATCAAATCTTTAGATCATATCAGAAGTCATTGTTAGGGAGTCTTGACCTCGATCAACCCTTGTCCATTTATTAACAACAATATATTTTCAAACCTAGCTTGGTATCCAAGCCATAGGTGAGACTTTGTCAATTTTTCTTTTTATCAATTTTTCCTTTTGTCTTTTAAATGTCTTGATTTCATTTCAATTCCCTAGGGTATTTCTTTAGACTTTCACTGCTAAGGTTTTTCATAATCTTCAAAAAACAACAAAAACATAGGTTGCATTGTCATTCTTTAGGATTGCATCTTGTCATTCCTTAATTTAATTTGTCAAAAATTTAAAAAAATATAGGTTGCATTGTCATTCTTTAGGATTGCATCTTGTCATTCCTTAATCGAATTTGTCAAAAATTTCAAAAAATATAGGTTGCATTTGTCATCCTTAGTTGCATTTGCCTATTTTCAAAATTCTAAAAATCCAAAAAATAGGGTTGCATTTCCATCCCTTAGTTACATTCCATTTCATCCCTAAACTTCAAAAATCCAAAAAAATGGCATGTAGTGCAATGGTTGAAATAAGCTCTTAAGCTTCTAGGGGACAACATCACCCCTATCAAACTTCCAACTTTCATGAGACCATATCATTGAAACCTAAAAATCAATCATGTAAATCTAACATGTACATGTCCCAAAAATTGGATTAGACCTATCATGAAGAGACAAATGTCATAATTATTTCTCCCTCACTTGAAGAAAAACTAGCTCAAGAAATAGAGATCTTGGAACAAAAAGTTTAAAAAGTGAAGACAGTAGATCCCAAATGTTCAAAATATTTCAAATATTCAGAGGTCCCAATACACACTTAGAGCCAGTAGACATACAAGATCTCATTGCAAAATAAAAAATACCATCTCTCCTCTCACAAATAAATATGAGAAACAAATCTCAAATGATGAACCCAAATCAACATAGCCAGAGTTTGGTATAACTCAACAAGGGCTACCACCAAAGATTGAACCAATTTCTCTTTCGATCCAATCAAGTGTTTCTCAAGAAACTACACAACTCCCAACAACACAAATTGTACAAACAAGTCAACCCCTACCAAGGTCACACACAATTACACAACCAATTTTGCCTTTAGTCACATCACATGTCAATGAATATCCTCCTAAGTCTTCAAATACACCACCAAGGGTGTCCCAAATGAATGCAAGTGTAATTACAAGCACGTCACTCTTTGCACATCAATTGAACATGGTCAATGTGTCACCTATCATGCAATAAATTCAATCAACAACTACCTTTCAATATGTAAATGTTGGAACAATATCATAAACACGATCACCCAAATAGTGAAAATGCCAACTTGAATTTATCAATAGTTTTCTTCAACACCTAGGTTGGACACGAGACTATTTGAGAACATGATCATCTGCCCATGTTTAGCAATGGGTCATCCTCCCATAAAAAAAGTGACTCTCAAGTAGCCTCCATATCTCCTTCCATTTCCTAATCCCCTGAAGTCTCACAAGAGTTGTCTACACTATCTCTATCCAATGATGTAACCTCCCAAGGGCTATCCACAGTAGGTTTGCAAGCTAATCCAATTCATGATTCCAGTCCCTTCCATGCTTCAAAATTCAAGACCCAATCACACCATATGCTCCTATTTTAGAGAGTCCCTTATAAAGTTCACCCTCATGTCAAAACATTTATTCCTTCCTAGAATCCCCTAGACATTCGCAAATTGCAACCCCATGTCAAGAGGATGATCTAAAAAATAAAAAATAAAAGTCCTGAAGTAGATCAAGATGAGGATTCTAAAGCTTTCCCACTACATCCAACATTTGACCAAGATCTCATTTCCTTTGATGATCCCACTATACCTGACCATCCTATCCAAGGTGATCCCTTTTCACCTCAAGAACCCATTGTCCTTTCAAGTCTTATTGACACTCTGCTTCCTAAGAAAGATCATGATGTCCCTTCCATCCTTCCAAATGATTCCATTCAAAATCATGAGAAATTACCCTTAAAATGGAGTCCAATGATCCCCATCCAAGTCAAGATCAAAGTATCCCTTCACTTTCATATCTACCACAAGATCCCATCATCCCTCCATCCCTTGATCTCCATATCTTAATCCTTCATGTCTCCTACAAGATTCGATCTCACTAGATGATCCCATTGATCCTCCTAGTCCCCCTCATGATCCCAACACCTATGTACAAGTTGTCCATGAATCCCCTACATTTCAAAAGGGTTCCTCCACATTTATCCGATTTGGTTTACTCCATGAGCCTAGCATTTATTACATACCACATCCCCCTCAAAATGGACTCACATCTTGTTTCAAAGATAATAAGAACCCCCTTGGTAAAAATATTTTTCAAAGAATGCATTATCAAGGCAAAGGGTTAGGCCTACATGAACAAGACAGTTTAGAACCCCTCCATATAAAAGAAAATCTTGATGGTCATGACCTTGAGTACATAGATCACTCTCAAGATATTGATACCCCTACTAAATCCCACATCCATTCATCTAAGTCCAAACATGCACATTCCTCATCCTCCAAATCTATTTTGGGTCTTCATATCCCAAAATAAAAACCTTCATCCCTTCCATACATCTTAGGTCCATACATTCCTCCATCCACTAGCTTACAATACACATCCTACCATAGATCAAGATGAATAAAGGAACACATCTCTAAGAACCTTCCCACTATCTACTTACATCCACCCATCCAAAATATCTTCATATCACCCCTATTCATCCATAAATTTCATTCCCTTTGGAAGCAATTTTGATGCCAAGCATAAAATCCACAAGTCTAGAAAACCACATTCATTTAAGGATAAACATGTCTCATCTAATCGACATGTAAAAACAAATAAAAATTCTATCCAAAAAGAAAAAGAAAAAAAGAAATTTCAAAGGCCAGAATGACCCATTTCAAAAAATAAAAAAAAATCAAAATCCATATGGATTCCTAAGTTCATTGTACAAGTAATGCGCTCCAAGGAACTAAAAAATAAAGGAAAAAAAACCATGTGGATTCCCAAGCGGATTCTCAAAACCTAGTATCCTAAAGAGAAATCAGAGTTGGCATCTAAAAGTGCTATCCCTCCTTCAAAATGCCTTCCACCTTTCAAATCCATTTTGGGTCCTTATATTCCAAAATCCATAGCCATTCCTCCATAAAAACCTGCAAATCCAAAATTCACTTTTCCTCCATTACTCAACTCCATCACCCCTCAAGGTGTGTGCCAATGTTGATCCTGCCAACATTTTTCTCCACTAATGCACAAGTCTTCCAACATCCCATCCATTATCTAACACCTCTTTTCTAACCTTCCATTCCTCTTATCCAATCCTTTGCATAAGTCCTTATCCCATTTCATCCAATCATCTTGTTTATGGTAAAAATGGAAACAACAATATTGAAAGACTAAATGAATTCAACCACGAAATCCTAGCCTAAAAATCAACAAATATCCACCATAACATATGAAGATTACCTAAGACAATGTAAATAAAAAAAATCACAAAGATTATACCATCACATGTCCAATAGGGTTTGGATCTCCATTCTTCCTATCTCCATTGATCTTGCTTGATATATTTGCTCTCAGATTTTATGTGTGCACAAGAGCTCAACAAAGAACAAAAATGTGGTTGTAAGTAGGTTTGATCTCATATGAAAGTTTGAATGCTTAGTCCAATAGTCAGGAGATTGATAATGAAGGAGGCATCTCCTTATATAGAAGACACTATAAGAAATGGAGGGATATGATTGAGAGGTGTAAAAGAGAGGTGTAAAAGATAAATGGTCGGCTAGGATTAGAGGGTAGGTAAAAGAAATAAGAAAATAATAAAAGGGTAGGTAGTGTAGGAATTAAGAGATGAATGACATGTGTCATGGGTAGAAAAGGCTAATGAATTAATTAATTAAATAAAGATTCATTTAATTAATAGAGGAAGTGGGATCAATTAAATAAATAAAATATTTATTTAATTTAGAAAAAGGATAATTTAAATAAACAAAAGTATTTATTTAAATGAGAAATACGGATAGAGGAGGATACATGAATTAATTAAATAAATAAATATTTATTTAATTAATAGAAGAATTAGACTAAAATAATTAAATAAATAAAATATTTATTTAATTAGATAGGACAATTTTAGGTGTCTACATTTTGGCCCTCTTTGAGATAATGCAGCTTGTCACGTTGTTTCAAAGAAGATAATATGAACTGATACAAAGTTGCCCCAAGATGGGAATGATATGCCCCCTCGAGAGATTGGATGAAAATGTTTGAAAAGATCGCAGACAATCTCTCGATAAGAAAGAAAGGCTAGAAAGGGTTGACAAGATAGGATAGAGTGACAAAGTCACGGGATAAAGAAGACTGACTCAGAAGACTAGGGCTAGGGTAGTCTATAAGATAGACTACGAGGGAAAACATCCTCATTGTCATCCACACACCTAAGAGATCAGAGTGTAGAGAGAACAAAGAGTAGTCAACAGTTAGCAACGATGGCATTGGTGCACAAATTCGATCATGTTCGTCGATATCAGAGGCTAGTAGATGCAGGAGAGCCAATAAGTACCGCAAAACCTCCTTGTACTTTGTTGCATTAATTGTTGTCATAAATGCGCTTTAGGTAGGTTGCAAAAAAATGTCAAGTGGGGTTAAAAATGCTAAGGCGCGTCTGCGTTAGTGCTAGGTGCGTTTGGGTAGGTTAGGTGCATCTGGGTAGGTTAGGCGCATCTACATTGGTGTTAGGTGCGTTTGTGTTTTCAAGGTCAAATCGACAGTTCTGTGATAAACATGCGTTGTCGATTGGATAAGATGTTTAGAGGATACACTCAAATAGGTCCTCTAGGGAAGACTAGGATAGCAGATAGGGCGAGGATTGATAATTCTATGATAGAACATACGTTGCCAATCAGGAAACTACTCAAGAGGATACACTCAAGAAGAGACCCTGGGATAGGATAGAGCAAGGCACTTTGTGATGAATAGGGAGTACCAAAGAAATTGACAATTTTGTGATAGAACATACATTGTCAATTGGATTAGATAGAAATTGACAATTTTGTGATAGAGCATATGTTGTCAATTGGATAAGCTACTCAAGAGGATACACTCAAGTAAGTGCCCTAAAAGATACAAGCAACTCTTTGTGATGAACAGGGAGTACTACTAGGAGAGAGTGCCATATGATAGATATAAGCACTAGGATAAAAGAGCAGCACTTTGTGAGGAACATGGAGTACCACTAGGAGAGAGTGCCATATGATAGATATAAACACTAGGATAAAAAGTAGCACTTTGTGATGAACAGGGAATACAACTAGGATTGACACAATTGATTTGCTTGACTGTAGAAGGACCTACCTATGTTGGAGTCATGGGAGAGATTCCCTTCGACTTAGAGTTTGCAAGTAGAGCTGAAATTTGAGGATAGAGCAACAGTTGAGGCTATGGGCTTGCGATACATTATGTATGTACCCGAGTTTTGGGCAAACATGGGTTTGTTGACTGCATTAGCTGAGAGATGGCACTCAGAGACATGTATGTTTCAATTGTCGATGGGTGAGATGATAGTCACCTTAGAGGATGTATATAGGATACTAAGGATACCAATCACTGGTGAGTTAGTTCCTTACGATAGAGAGGGAGATAGGGATGCACTGAGATGAGTGTTTCAGGATCCAGGACTGGAGATGAGGGCTAGACATGTGGCCTGGGACACTATGACAGCTACAGGATTGGCTCTACCAATGGTGCTGGCAGGAGTGATCAGTGTTGGAGTTTAGAAACACAACACTATAGAAGCCTAAAGATCTTCTGCAAGCTAAAACAATCTGTTACAAGGAGAAGCAATGAAGCAAAGCAATCTAAAGAACAAAAAACATAGGAAAAAAAATGCTAAAAAGAGGAGAGCTCAATATTCACCAAAAATGTGTAGTGTCATAATGATACAAAGAAAAGAAAAGTAACCTCTAATAGGTCAAGAAACCCTAAAAGGGAAAACCTAGGCTTGCACATAATAATTAATAAAAGAATTAATTATTATGCACCTAATGTTAGCTTAAGTGTAAAAAGATAATAGGGAGCTTAAAGAATTAAACAAATATTGTTTAATTAATCAAGTAAATACCCAATTACTCTAACACCCCCCCTTAAGCTAGACTTAGGGAGAAGCTAAAACCTAGAATAACTACTAAAAGTAGGAAAGATGGGTCCCGACAACAAGACTTGATTAGGTACCCAAATACAATGAAATCTCTATGAAATGGAGACAAAGGAGAAAACCCAGTGGGAAAAAACTCCTCTCCAAAAAGAGATAAAAGAACATGCCGAAAGAAGAAGAAGGAAGGAAGGCCTCATAAAGACCCCCCAAGGACAACTTCCTTCACCACAAGCATAGAGCGCAACTGAACATAGCGTGGAGATGCAAAAGGTTTTGTGAAGATGTTTGCAACCTGCTCGGTAGTGGGAATGTACTTCAGAATGAGAACACCATCCTGCATCAATTGGCAGATGAAATGCATGTGAAGCTCAATGTGCTTCATCTGCTGATGCTCTACCAAGTTGCGGGAAATATGAATAGCACTCTGATTGTCACACCAAAAAATGGTGGGACTATCAGGAGGAAAACCAAACTCAGTCATCAACTATCGAAGCCATAAGATCTCCTGACTGGCAAGCACAACAACTCGGTACTCAGCCTCTATAGATGATAATACATGAGTAGTCTACTTCTTGCAAGACCATGTGATAGGACCAGAGCCAAGACAGAAAACAAAGCCAGAAGTAGACTTCCAATCAATGACATCACCAGCCCAATGTGAGGGTCCCTTGATGTATAGTGAATGCCATGAGAACTAGAGCCCTGAATGTACTGCAAAATACGTTTGGCTGCTTGCCAATGAATCTCATGAGGATCATGGGAGAATCAAGAGACAAGACCAACTGTAAAGGAAATATCAGGACGGGTGTGAGTCAGGTACAACAAATTGCCAACCAACTGCCTGTAAAGTGTAGAATCTACTGAAGGAGTGGGGCAAGTGGTGGTCAAAACAACCCCTGACTGAAATGGAGTGGGAGCAGGCTTGCAATCAAGCATGCTGAAGTGTCGAAGCATGTCAAGAGCATACTTCTGCTGGTAAATGTAGATCCCATCAGAAGACTGAATCACCTGAAGACCAAGGAAATAGTGCAGAAGACTAAGATCTGTCATCTAAATTGATTGATCAAGGCTCGCTGAGTATGCTGAATCATAGAGGATGAGATACCGATGATGAGGAGATCATCAACATAGAGCACAAGAAGCAGTATCTCACCCTCAAGAAGCTAAATGTACATTGTGTGATCAGAATGACTGCGGGTGAACCCAGTGAAGAGCAAGAAAGAATCCATCTTCTCATACCAAGCCCGAGGGGCCTATTTGAGACCATGCAATGAATGCTGAAGTCTACAAACCAAAGAACTATCCTACACAAATCCCTGAGGTTTCTCCATGTAGATTTCCTCCTATAGATCCCCATGCAAGAAGGCACTCTTCACATCCATCTGAAAAACAGGCCAACCCTGAGAAGCTGCAAGAGATAGTACAAAGCGAATGAAATTCATCTTGGCGATAGGGGCAAACGTCTCAGAGTAATCAATACTCTCAACCTATGAGAAACCCTTCACAACAAGACATTCTTTGTACTTATCAATGGAACCATCAGCAACATACTTAATGTGATATGACCAGAGACACCTAACCATCTTTCTTCCCTTAGGAAGAGGATAAAGATCCCAAGTATGATTCCTCATCAAAGAAGAATACTCCTCCTCCATAGCACAATCGCTCTCAGGATGACCGGTAGCCTTTGAAAACTTCTGAGGATCATTTGAAATAGAATGACTCAAAAGACTAGAACCCATAGTATGAGAATGGGTCCGGCGAGTATCTGAAGGATCACCAACTAGAGGACCTATCGCCTCAATAATAAAGCAAGCCCACTTGGGCATCTGAGGTGGAGCAGGTGGAGGTGGGGATGGTGGATCATTAGCACCATCATCAGAATCATCCTCAAAAATATCCTAAAGAGATGTAGTGGAAGGAGTATATAGATGACTAGACACTAGAGTCAGGGTATCCACTGTGGGAAGGCGCTCATCAAACTGAACATCTCGTCGAAATAGGATCTCTCTGGAATTGGGATCAAACAACCTGTACATCTTAACATCCTCATAGTAGCCAACAAAAATGAGTGGTTGACTCTTTCGCTCCATGAATTTCCTCTGAGCATCAGGAATAAAAGCCCATGCCTCACTGCCAAACACTTCAAAAAAAGAAACATCAGGCTTGTCATGAGACCAAGCCTCCTCAGGAGTCATATGTTGAATACCTTGTGAGGCATCCAATACTAAATATAGTTGGCACAATTGACTGCCTCAGCCCAAAAAGTTGAATCCATGGACCTGGGCTGAATCTTACAATTCGCCATCTCCCGTAAGGTTTTGTTCTTGCGCTTAGCGACACCATTCCGTTGAGGGGTGTAGGGAAGAGTAAACTGATGCTGCAAACCATGCTCAGTGCAAAAATCTCTGAAAGCCTGATTCACATACTCCCCCCTTACCTGTACATATCTGCCAAATAGAAAAACCTGACTGCTTCTCAACAAATGTCTTGAAGATTCAAAATGAATCAAAGACATCAAACTTGTACTTAAGAAAGTACACCCATGTGCGTCTGGAGAAGTCATCAATAAAAGTGAGCACATACTTGGCCCCAGAAAAAAGAGTGGTAAATGACATGAGATCACTGTGAATCAACTCCAAGGGTGCCAAAGCACGAGGGGCTCTTCCCTTTGAAAAGGGATCTTTGTGATGCTTGCCAAGCACACAACCATGACAAACACCATCAATGCATGAAATTTGTGGGAGCCCAAGAACAAGTGCCTGTGTACTCATTTGCTGAAGACATCTGTAATTGACATGGCCCAAGTGCTCATGCCAAAGCTTACTCACTGAATCTGCATGTGCTATAAGTGACAAACCAACACCCACAGAGGGCTCAAATCCATCAAATCTGTACAAATGACATGCAGTATCCACACTCCCAGTAGCCACAACCAAATCAAAGTCATGGAGGTCTCGAATAACCACATCATGTGGTGAGAACTCAACTATCTTACCAGAGCCAGAATGGCAAATTTGATAAATGGACAGGTGGTTCATCAAGATGTCAGGGACAACCAGAACATCCTGCAGGTACCCCCATCCAATGAGACAGAACCTGAACCCAAGATTGAAAGTTGAACGGAGTGACCCACTGCAATCTGTGAAGTACCATAAGATGCAAGAGAAGTAATCAACTATTGAGTGTGAGTCATATGGTGAGAAGCACCAGAATCAAGTATCCATGTGGACCCATAGGTTGAAGCTCAAGCAGTGAGAGCATGACCTTTCCCCGTGGAAGGAGAAGATGCCTGAGGTGAGGAGATGTGATGCTGCTGCATGGCTTCCTCTAAAGCCTCTAACTGTTTCCAACACCTGGAAACTAGATGTCCTTCCTTGCCACAAAAACTACAAGTATCTCTTGATTTCTTCTTAGTCTTGGAGGAAGACTCACCAGACTGTGAAGATTTCCCATGCGTGGGAGGAAATGGTGGTTTAGATGCAGACTTAGGAGCAGGCTTGGAGGGATTCTCACTACCTACAGAAGGCTTCTTCGACTTCGGTTTCTGCTTTTTTTTTCTCCTTAGAGGACTGAGCAACCAATGCTTTGTTCTTGGATCCTGAAAGCATATCTAGCTGAGAAAGATGAGACTGCTCACAAGACAAACACTCACAAAAGACATCAAAGGTAGGCATGGTGAAACGAGCACCCAAGCCATCCATGGTGGAGTAGAAAGTTGAGTCAAAAAATTGAAAATGACCCCAAAGCTTTGAAAGAATCAAATGAATGCACTCCATGTCTGTCTTGATCTTGCCACATCCCTAAAGAACAAATTTGGTAGTCTTGAACTTGTTCGAGAAATCCTCAATGGTGGGAAAGGAATCAGGTGACAAAGAAACCAACTCTGTCTCAATCTGCAATGCCTGAACTCATTGACCCTCCCAAAGAGAGAATCAAACTTCAACCACATAGCCCGAGGAGTAAGCAACTCATCAAGATGAAGCATAAGACTTTCTGAGACATGCAATGAGAGCAAACCCATGGCCTCATCCATCTTGTTCCTGTGCTGAAGAAGCTCATAAGAACACTACAAGACAGGCTAAACCTCGTCCAAACAAGACCACAACCCTCATGCCCTAATAATCCTCGTGATGCAGGGCTTCCAGGTGTGATAGTTGTGTGAAGTCAACAACTCAACTGAAGGATCTACCATGAGAACAAAACTTTGTACCTGCACCTGCACCTGCTTGTTGGTTTTTTTTATTATGTGATCTTTCAGAATAGACAAAAGATGCAGAAGGGTTTGTTTGTTTTGAGACTTTTGGTGTTCTGGATTTCTGATAGAAATGACAGAAAGCAAGAAAAAAACACCCCCCCACAATAGATAAACCCAAACCCTAGTACATACTGATGAGAAGGAAGTAGTGCATAAGCAAAAAAACTTCAAAATGATATCTCATGTACCTGATGAAAATTCTAAGAAAAAATATCACAAATCTGAATAGAGCATGCCAAGATCTTTCCAACGCCCATTCATTTTTGAAAAATGGAGTCCGTTTTCCCATTCTATGGCTCCGAAAGTGCAGAAAAGAAGCCCAACTTTGACTGAAAAAAAGTACAGTCAAACAACAGTTTTAGGAAAAAAAATCTAACTCCATGACGTCTGGCTTGGAACCATCTTTCCGACGCCTATTTGTTTTTCAAAAAATGACTTCAGATGCTCAAGATAGGGCCAAAAAACAAACCCCTCCTCAAAAAGGCTAGAGGGTGGTGGTTCGGTGAAGGAGCCAAGCTCCGGTGGTGCTCCGGTGGTGCTCCGAGGAGGAGCGGTGGGTAGCGGTAGGAGCATGGGCAGAGCGGAGCAGGTGCTGGTGGTTGCACGACAAGCTAAGCGTAGCGGGGAGGCACGACGGCTGGGAAGATCAAGGGCCGCAGAGAGCTGTCAGTGGGGTCGGGGAGGTATTCGGTAGTGGCGGCCAGATGACCGGAAGACGGGGACCGACGGGGCTGGACTGACAGGTCTGGCAAGCTGTACGACGACCAGACTGTCAAGTACGGTACTATGCACAAAAACCAAAAAAAAATTTGAAAACAACTTTTCTTTTCACCTTTTTTTGATTTTTTGAACTTTTTTTTTTTTTTTTTAAATAAAAAATCCGGCCTGCATGCCGATAAAAGGCAAAAAAAAAGAAAAATTGAATTTTTTTCTTGATTTACGTGCCAGAGCCATACAACCTGGTTTTGGAGAAAAAATTCACCCAGATGCTCAGGAGTAAAAAATAGACAAATTTTAAATGACTATAAGGGTTTTTGGGCCTTCTAAGAACGATGGTGAGGTTCGTTTAGGCCCAAAGTGCTCAGAAAAAGGCTTTTCCCTAAGCACACAAAAAAATTGCCTAAAACCCCAAATCTGCTTCCAATGCAAAAAATCTCAAAAACAGGAACAAATGGCTGCAGATTTGAGCTTTGATACCATGTTGGAGTTGAGAAACACAACACCACAGGAGCCTAAAGATCTTGTGCAAGCTAAAACAATCTTTTACAAGGAGAAGAAATGAAGCAAAGCAATCTGAAGAACCAAAAACTTAGGAAAAAAAATTCTCAAAAGAGGAGAGCTCAATATTCACCAAAAATGTGTAGTGTCATAATGATACAAAGAAAAGAAAAATAACCTCTAATAGGTCAAGAAACCCTAAAAGGGAAAACCTAGGCTTGCACATAATAATTAATAAAAGAATTAATTATTATGCACCTAATGTTAGCTTAAGTGTAAAAAGATAATAGGGAGCTTAAAGAATTAAACAAATATTGTTTAATTAATCAAGTAAATACCCAATTACTCTAACAATCAATGGATTCCTCTGTCCGGATAGGGTGACACGAGGGTTGGCTGTGGGATGGGGTGGGACTCTGGAGACATTGGTGATTGAGCACACTAGGTTTGCATGGGGGCTGTCTGCTGGCACACTTGTATTATGAGCTACATCAGTTTGTATATCATCGATCAACAGGATTAGGATGCGGAGCGACATTGCTGCAGGTATGGGCATATGAGCATCTGTCGGTTACACATCCGATAAATTTTAGAGGCAGAGGACATGGGCATAATTATGTGCACCTGTATGATATGATTACTTCTCAGCCACAGATTGGGAAGCTAGAGTATTGGTGTCGGGTTATCCATGAGGTAGATAGTGTGGTATGGAGATAGTACCGGGATTGTGAGGAGTGAGAGGATGATGCAGTGGAGCTTCCATATGTTTTTAGGAGTAGGTATCTGTTTGGGTAGACACCATATGTCAATGAGAGGAAGTTGATAGACAGGGTGTGCAGGTAGTTTGGTAGGATACAATGGATGCCATGAGGGTCGGGGATGTAGAGGATGCAGGGATGAATGCAAAGTACACTGCATATTGGGGAGAGCATCCATTTCCATGACTGACGGATCTGGGGGAGCTGATAGAGGGAGACAATGAAGGCGATGGAGATGATAGTGGAGATGGTGGAGGCAGAGGTCGACGGTGGAGGTGGGGGGTAGTGGTCGAGAGGAGGGTAGCTTAGAGGAGAGATGGCAGAGAGGAGAGATAGGCTCATGTAGTGAGGGGCAGAGGTGGATTTCTATTACAGGTGCTAGAAGCACAGGTTCCCAGAAAGGTATAGGGACGGGGACATGGACAGGAGTAACCACAGGGACAGGGTGAGGGGAGAGAGGAGGAGGATGAGTTACTATCCTTGAGGAAGATCTGCCAGGGATAGGAAGATGAGATCCAAGATCTGGAGAGGGATAGGACTAGGCTCAGGAGAAGCTAAGGGACATTGAGCGGGAGAGGGATGAGGCTATTCAGAGCTATACAAAGGTTGAGACAACACTGAGGGCAAGGAGACATGCAGTAGAGGACACAGGGGCCGGATACGCCTATGTTTTGTAGGCAGGGGAGGAGATAGCCTATTGTAGAGACTTGTACTATGGAGTGGTACCACCAGATCAGCGGGCTAGGAGCTTTCGGAGACCATCACAGACTACGATGACCACTGGAGGGAGAGACAAGAGACATGCATCTAGTGGTGGGGTCATGGGTCCTCCACCACCACCAGATAGAGGGGGTAGGAGAGATGATCTTGGGGTGGGTCCTTCCAGGGCTCAGACTCCATTGAGGCCAACTGGCTCCGAGGGAGGGAGTTCATAATAGCCTTAGAGGGATCCCTATGTATCAGTGTTGTACCATTTTTGTATGATGATGTAGACACCTTCGGGTGATTGTAGCCATATGATTTTGACATCATTGTATCATGACACTTTTATTATATATATGAGATTATTTATCCTTGCAGAAGCTATATGCATGTTTCTATGTGATGCTTATGATATGAATACAATACAATATTTTTGTTCTTTTATATTTTTAATATGTACATGATGAAATGCAATATTTTTGTTCTTTTATGTTTTTAATATGTTATACAAATGCAAATGTGAATGTATAAAATGCAGATGAACATGATAATACAAATGACTATTTACATGATGAGAATGTAAAATGTGCTAACATGTGTTGTGTGCATGATGTGATGTAATTGTGATATCTATATGTATGTATGAAATGCGAATATGTGGTAATGTAGGTGCAAACTACATGAAATGCAAATGTTTCTGGCTTGTCATTATACTCAGTCATGTGATAGCGAGCTACATAGACTCAAGAAGGACAATGGAGGTCAATCAAGAAAGGGGGATGAAAGATAGAAGATATGGAACTGAAATAGCTTCTTGTGCTATTATCATCATTGAGCTTTATTATGACAAATAGGTTATGACAATCTAGATATATGTTCGACCTAGAAAGTCATTGTACTTGTTTGCATGGAGATCAAACAGTCACAAACAAAGAATGCCCCAGTTCACACTAGACTCACAGTGTCCTCATATCCTTGGACAAGTCATAGCATTACTAAGAGACAATCCACAGACAACAAAGAAAATTAGGTGACGATACCCCATCCTTGCCTTTCTACTCAAAGACATCCTGGAGATAAAATCTCTAGTTAGAGACATCCTGGAAGAGCTAAAAGACATGTCACCAAAAGATAAAATCAAAAGAAAATGAAGAATCGACACCAACATTCACTGTAGTCCTAAAGTTTAGTATCTCTTGTCACTTGTATAAGTCTATTTGATTGTGGTCACAATGTTTACTTTCACAAAATGATAGATAGCACTGAACCATAATGTTGTCTGAGTCTGTTGAAAGATTTGATTTGTTGAAGCCCATTGCTATTGTTGTGTCTCATCTGAAACTGACTGGATCCATGAAACTGATACTTTATTGCGGAGAAGACATAACTTTATTGTGGATTGGCAATGGAAGTGTTGCTGTATTGTGGATTGTGCGTGGATAGACTGAAGAAAACTGGAAGAAACTGTACTCCTCAGAAAGTGTGATGCTCTCAGTTCCACACCCATCACTAGACGTAGGATTTGCCTTAGCCATAAATAGGAGCTGATTTATTATGGATGGAAAGGGGTGGAAAGGAGGGATTACTATGAATGGTGAACTAATATTAGGTAGATCAATAACAAGCCATGATGGGAATGGGTAAGTGTATTATGGACAGATAGGCTGGTGTGTGTGCAAAGTGAAAGGATGATATTGAATCCTGAAGGAGGGAGGAGCAATGTCTCTACACATGGCGCCAGTGAACTAGTTTTCACCATGGTACTTGCCTAGGGTGCCACCAAAGTGGTTTTCAATGTTGGACGAAATTATTTCTCTTTACTTTTTTTCAATTTTTTAATTTTTTTGTGTCACAAGGTGCTTGTTTGCCAGGTTTTCACCAAGTAATGATTTTTTATTTTTATGATTTTTTTGTATTTTTTTATTTTTTTGGTATTTTTGAATTAGGATAGTCTGAAGAGCTATGTGTAAAACCTATGAAGGTGCATGTTGTTGATAGGATCCTCCAAAGGTTCACCCTTTGGGTTGGAGAGCTGATATACATTCGATCCATAGGCTGTTGTAATGATGTAAGGACCAAGCCAATTTGGTTTGAACTTGCCCTTCTTCTCTCTGTCTTGCTGATTTTTAGGATTTTCTTTGAGAACTAAGTTCCCTACCTCAAATGTGCGAGGCTTCACCTCATGATTGTAACTGCGACTCATTCATTGTTGATAATCCTTGAGATGATTAAAAGCAATTTGTCTTCGTTCATCCAATAGTTCTAGTTCTTGTAAGCGAGAGACCCTGTAGTCTTCGTCACTGATAATGTTGTGCGCAAAGAGACTCGTAAAGATGGTAACTTGACCTCAATAGGTAAGATAGATTCAGCGCCATAGACAAGTGAATAAGGTGTGGCTCCTATAGGTGTGCGAAAACTTGTGCGATAAGCCCAAAGTGTGGGATTAAGTTGGATATGCCAATTTCGGCCAGCGTCATTGACTATCTTTTTTAGGATTTAAAGAATGGTTTTATTAGATGCCTCAACTTGATTGTTACCTTGGGGGTAATAGGGAGTGGAGAAATGATGGGTAATATGGAATCGATTACAAAGTTCATGAACATCTTGGTTTTTGAAGGGACGTCCGTAATTCATGGTGATGGAGAGAGGAATATCACACCGACAAATGATATAGTTGAGAATGAATGTAGCAATCTATTTTCCAGTGACTTGTGTAAGAGGCACGAATTCAATCCATTTTGTAAAATACTTTGTGGCAGTGATAATGAATTTGTGGCCATTCGAGGAAGGAGGGTGAATCTTGCCTATGAGATTGAGTCCCCACTGACAAAAGGGCCAAGGAGTCGCAACCGATTGAAGTTATTGTGTTGGTGCATGAATAAGGTCTCCATGAATTTGACATTGCTTACATTTCTTGACAAAATAATATGAGTCTTTTTCCACATTGGGCCATTAATATCCAGTCCTGATGAGTTTCTTGGCTAAGGTAGGACCACTAGAATGTGGAGCACATATTCCTTCATGAAATTCGCATAATGCAATCTAAGCTTCGTCCCTTTCTAAACATCTAAGGAGAGTGCCATCTAGACCTTGACGGTATAGGATATCGGCTAAAATGACGTATCAGGAAGATTGGCCAAAATGTTTATGGTAAAAATGGAAACAATAATATTGAAAGACTAAATGAATTCAACCATGAAACCCTAGCCTAACAGTCAACAAAAGATCCACCATAACATATGAAGATTACCTAAGACAATGTAAATCAACAAAATCACAAAGATTATACCATCACATTTCCAATAGGTTTTGGATATTCATTCTTCCTATCTCCATTGATCTTGCTTGGTATATTTGCTCTCAGATTTTTTGTGTGCAAAAGAGCTCAACAAAGAATGGAAATGTGGTTGTAAGTAGGTTTGATCGCATATGAAAGTTTGAATTCTTAGTCCAAGAGTAAGGAGATTGATAATAAAGGAAGCATCTCCTTATATAGAAGACACTATAAGAAATGGAGGGATATGATTGAGAGGTGAAAAAGATAAATGGTCGGCTAGGATTAGAGGGTAGGTAGTGTAGGAATTAAGAGATGAATGACACATGTCATGAGTAGAAAAGGCTAATTAATTAATTAAATAAATAAAGATTCATTTAATTAATAGAGGAAGTGGGATCAATTAAATAAATAAAATATTTATTTAATTTAGGAAAAGGAAATTTAAATAAATAAAAGTATTTATTTAAATGAGAAATAAGGCTAGACGAGGATAAATGAATTAATTAAATAAATAAAGATTTATTTAATTAATAGAAGAATTAGGCTAAAATAATTAAATAGATAAAATATTTATTTAATTAGACAGGACAATTTTAGGTGTCTACACATCCATTTCATTATTCCAAAAAAAAAAAAAAATGATCTTGAAAAAAGATTAAAAAAATTGAAAAAGGGATCTAAAAAAAATAGTAAAGAGATAATTTTTCCACTGGTGAAAACCTCGAAAACATGCGTCTTGGACAAGTACCATGATGAAAACCCGGCATATAGGTGTCATGTGTAATCCTTCATGTTCTTGCATTCCATACTTGGGGGAAAGTTCCATTCAAGCTATCTTATCACATCCTATCCTATCGTCCTTCCTTATTCTTCATCCCTCATGTCCTCATCCTTATTTGCATCCATATTCCCTTTTCTATATTTGATCTTGACAAGGCTAAGGATCTTCCTAAGAACCACATGTCCTATTTGATTCACCTTGTCCACATCCCATTTGTCCATATTGGTTCTCTTATTGTTAGCATCCCCTCAATTTTTCATTAAAATTTCAAGCTTGCAGGCTGCCTTATGGCGTCTCTTTTCTTTTCGGTCGTTTGTATTTCCTTACTTTGAACCTATGTTGTTGAACCTTTAAACAGTTCAAAAGGTTCAAGGTTCAAAGCGCGTTTTAGGTAATGTCTTTAGCGGCCTTTATCTTCACTTAAGCAAGCGCGTTGTCGTTATGTGTTTTTAACTTTGAACCCGTGAACCTTTTTTGGTTCAAGGTTCCAAAGGTCCTTTTGCGTGAGTCACGGCTATGTAATGTTATTTAACAAGCAAGTGTAAATGTGTTTAATTTGGTATTGAACTTGAACCTTGAACCTTTTGTATTAATGGTTCAACAGTTCAAAGTTCAAAGTCCTTTCACTTGTTAGTTATCATTATTGCTCGTTCCCGGTATTGTTTTGAGCTACTAGTTCACTGTTGTTCTAACTGAATGAACTTGAACCATTTAACTCCTTGTGAGATGGTTCAAGGTTCAAAAATTTCACTCTAAGATGATTCTAAGGATTTTGATAACATTGGAGGCAGTGTGATAAGAAGGAATATTTCCGGCATCTAGCAGTTTAAAATTTAAAATTTTGAAAGTAATCATGAGGACATTAACTATTTGTGCAGAAATGATGGGCAATTAAGAAAGTGTCAGGTTTTCAGTCATATCACTATTACTTCACATGTTTGAGTGAATCATTATGAAGCGTGTGTAGATTTCTCTCGATTTTTCTTCCCATTTGCTTAAAAAGACATGTAAATTCATAAGAAAACTTGTAAAGGATGTAGCTGTTATAATTGAACGAACTAGAGGCGCCGAAGGTAAATTCAGCTCTACTGAGAGGGTTTCACGGATTCATGGTGGTAACAGGTAAGTTCAAACAATTTCCATATGATGTATTTCTTTAGTTCAAAAGATTTGTCAATGTAAGAAGAAAATCTTTTGTTTGTTGGAAGTAGAATCCCATCCTGCTTTAGAATTACTTGATAAAAGTACAAGTAGGCATTATGAGGCCGATACTACCAAAACTGGGTCAGACATCATGTTTGGTGAGCATATTTCTAGAATTAGATGATACTTATTTAGCTCATGCCGATCTAGGGGATTTTTTAGAAAGAGCCAAAAACCCTGAAGCTGGTTCAATGATGGAGAAAATTTTAAGAAGCAGTCTCGTTGAAGCCGCCACATTTTTGCTTGCTGCCCCATGCCTAGATTTGGTAATAGCCTGCATGAATAGGTATGATGCTGCAAATAGATGTATAAGACCCAATAGTGGTGATTTGTTAGTTGATATTAACAGGGAAACAGTAATGGCGGCAATGGGAATCCTGCATAAGGAGTCATATGAGGATTGGTCGATTGGGACCTCATACACTTTCTTCTCTAAGAAGAGAAGTAAATATAGAAGCATAATTGCAAGAAACCGGCTCCTCTAAATTCAAAAGGGAGGGTGATGACTACTAAATCCCCTTACCAGGGATCACTTCATCATAGAAGTGTGAGACATTGTTATACTGTTGAATAGGCTAAAAGGGAGTTCACACTCCTTTTATTGGGAAGACTAAATGTATTTTTATATTTAGGTGCTTCTATCAGGTGATAAATATCTTGACTGGGCGCAAGTAATTGTAGAGAGAATCCATGAAGGTTTAAGTAATTTTGTGGGCATGTCTAGCTTTAATATGTCTTCTTATCTATTCTACATATTAGCCTGTACTAGAGTTTGGCACGACTTTCTCAATGAACCATGGGTGGATGGTATGAAAGTCTATGATTACTATCCTTTATTGCAGCAACAAAAATATGTGGAACATATTGTCAGATGGAATGGTGTCTTTGCAGGAAGACTTGCTTTTGAGCTATAGGGTGATGTAAATAAAAGAATGTTAGTTGAAGCTATGGAATTGATAAGTATATATGGCAGCTTCTTCATTCAATTTCCTAGGTTTACCTATCTTCGGGTAGGTAGTTTTGAAGGTGAACCGTTCAAGCTACCTAGGTGTGCCTTTTATAGCCTTGTACTCATTGAAGTGAGCAAACAACTAGCTCATGTTGATAAAAGGTTAGGGACAAAAGGTGAATCTGGAGTTTCCTTCCCCATTGAACTTGGATACTATAGTTGTAAGTCTATGTCTGATGCTTTGAATTTGGAGTTGGAATTTAAGAAGATGAATTTATAGCCCTATCTTGCTCTAAAAAAGTTTGATAGCAGGGTCTATGCTGTTGAAAACCTAAATGTAGATGAACACTTCTGTCATGAACCCCAGTTGGAAGATTACTAAGAAAATTGTAGCGATGAGTATGAAGTAAGAAAGAGGCTATGGTCAAGATTTACTCTACAACAAGTAATAACCATGAGACTTCCCATAAATGTGTCAGGGTACAAGAAGAAAAAGGGGAGGATGTTCTAGATCTTGAATTTAATAAGGAAGTTCAAGGGCAACCAATCCTTGAGATTGACTGGGATAAAAAGGAAGATGAAAACATTCAGGCTAGGAATTTCAATGTTATAAGGAGAACTGACAAATGGTTAAGGGATCAGAAGTTTTGAAAAGGATAACTCATGTCTTCCAATGAACTAAGAGTTGGTTCACATAAGAAAACTCGACTTCCTATTTCAACTGCAAACAAGATTGTTAATGTTGCAGATGATACAAAGCCAATTGTTGAAGAAATTCAACCCAAAAGATCAAAAAGGTCCCTGCTGAGTTCCTCACCAGTCCGAGTGACTTGGGAAAGAAGCAAGAAAAAGAGTAAAGAGCCATCATTGAGCCAAATCATTGTAGACTTGGATCCAAGTGAGGAAGTTGAAATAATAATAGAGTAATAGGAATTGAATGAACCCCTGACACAAGATATGGACACAGGTAAAGAACCAGAGGCTGAGCTGAATCTAATGAACACCCTAATTATTGTTAGTTCATCTAGTACTTAGACAACCCCTCCATCCAAAGAACCTTCAAGCACTCCATGATGGTTAGAGGCTCCATTGGGAAGAAGCGCAATGTGGTCCCAATCACAATTCCTATGGAAGATATGGTTAGCAAGTGTCTTGGAAAAGTGTCCAAGCCAAAGAAACTTAAAACACAGACAATGCTTGAGGTAGATGAAGCAAAGGGTCATTGGACAACTGAGATAGCTAAACCTATCCTAGGTAGAGACTCGAACAAAGCCACTGAAGATGACTTCACTGTGGAGAAAGTTGATGTGGGTGTTGCTTCACGAGCGGTTGATGTCTAACACTCGGAGTCCTCCACAAAGAGGATGATTTCCAGATCATGGAAGGATGAAAAAGATTAAAAAGAGTTGAAGCAAATCATCACCCAAATGGTTGATTACATTAATGCCATACATCATCTAAGTCCCCAACCCTTGTCACAAGTGGCAGTATCCTTCGACCCCAAGTCTCCAACGAACCAAAAGATGTTAGATCAGGTTTAGAGGAACATAATGGAGGTAGAGATGTTCAATAAATGGCTTGATCTCATAATACAACAAGGCTCAGACTATATTGTCAATCCGGTAAAAGTATACAAAAATGTTGTGACTGTAAGAAAAGAATTGGAATTAGAAGTTGTTGCCTGGGAGAAGGAAAGGACTAAGTGGGTGGCAGTACTTGTGCAAATGAAAGATGTCCAAAAATTTGGTGTGATGAAGTTCTTGGCTGAGAAACCTATGGAGAGTTTGGATGACAATGTACTATATGTGTCGAAGAAGAATGTAGAGTGGAGAAATTTAATCATCAAACAGGGCCACAAGGAATCTACAAGATTGCTGAAAGGATTGACAGATCTAATCGACACAATGCAGAAAGATCTTAAGTGCATTCACATACAACTTATGAAAGAAGATGCTCAGACAATGGAAGCTGCTATAGATATGGCAAAAATATTTTAGGAAAGGATACAATTCATCAAGGAAACAAAATCTTTGACTACAAATGGTTTCTCAAAGGTGGATAGAATAGAATCAATGCTTACGGTTTGTTTTGATCATCTGGAGGCACACAAGGCAAAGGTGCCACAAGTAAACATGGATAAGGAGGTTTAGAAGCAACATATTGTGCATATTGGACTCTCCTATTTTTAGGTCATCCTGACCTTCTCAGGTGCACATTTGTAGTGGCAGGGCATGCACAGTTCCACAACAAAGAGGGATAAATCAACAGCTTCCTCTGCCACGATGGAGTCCTAATCAAGCAAGGGATGAGTTATCAGTCGATCTATGGTTTTTGTCTTAGTTTCTTTTGTTTTTAAGAAAACAATTTCTTTAACCTATGGTTAAAGTTAAAGTTTTTGTTATGATGTAACAAACTATTACCCTAGAGGCTATTTATGTTAGAAGTTGGTTTTATGTAAAGGTCCGAAAAACTATGATTTGGAGGAATAGTTTTGATTTCCTTGAATTTCTCTGAATAGATATCTTTGGTATTTGAATGAAAAATGCTATTTTGGATGCAATCTTTTAAATCTATGTATTTGATGGATTAGTGATCTCTGTTGGGATATATGTTGATGCGTGAAATATATCATTTCATTTACTACTTCTTTCTGTATTCCCAAATTCATTGATTTCATTAGTTGCAAGTAAATTCATTGTAGATTAAATGGTACTGGTCCCCCTTGTCCTGTGAGGCATGAGAGAGAATCGACTAGTGTTCATACTATTATGCATTTGATTTGTTTTGAGTTTATGAAATGAACATGTGTGGAAGTAGGAGTCTGTGAGCTCTTCATTTAAAATTGATCTTCAAGATATTCTTTCAGTTTTGGTTTTGTAAGCATTCTTTTGTTTTGATGAATGAATGCGAAAACCTTTCATGATTTTTAGTTAAAAGTGTATTCATTTCAAAGTTTTCTACATAAAAATTCATTGTAAATCTCACGAGGAGCTTCCCTCTAATGCAAAGAATGAGCCTATAATCGGTTCACCCAACTATTGGTTTATTTGTTTTCCTTTCATAAAGGAGTGTGCATGAGTCATATTGTAATTCAAAATATAATTTAAAGAAAGGGGTTGATCTGTTAACCAACAGATTTTTGGTGCCTCTATTGGGGCTTAATAGATCACATACAACAACTCAACTTCCTATTTCAATTGCTAACAAGATTGTTGATGTTGCAAGTGAAACAAACCCAATTGTTGAAGAAATTCAACCCAAAAGATCAAAAAGGTCCCTGCTGAGTTCCTCACTAGTCTGAGTGACTTGGGTAATAAGCAAGAAGAAGAGTAAAGAGCCAACATTGAGCCAAATCATTGTAGACCTGGATCCAAGTGAGGAAGTTGAAATAATAATGGAGCAACAGGAATTGAATGAACTCCCGATACAAGATATGGACACAGGTAAAGAACTAGAGGGTGAGCTGAATCCAATGAACACCCTAATTATTTTCAATTCACCCAATACTCAGACAACCCCTCTATCCAAAGAACCTTCATGCACTCCATGATGGTTAGAGGCCTCCATTGGGAAGAAGCGCAGTTTGGTCCCAATCACAATTCCTATGGAAGATATGGTTAGCAAGTGTCTTGGAAAAGTGTCCAAGCCAAAGAAACTTAAAACACAGACAATGCTTGAGGTAGAAGAAGCAACAGGTCATTGGGCAGTCGAGATAGATAAACCTATCCTAGGCAGAAACTTAGACAAAGCCACTGAAGATGACTTCACTGTGGAGAAAGTTGATTTGGGTGTTGCTTCACAAGCGATTGATGTCAAACACTTGGAGTTGTCCACAAAGAGGATGATTTTTAGATCATGGAAGGATGAAAAAGATAAAAAGGAGTTGAAGCAAATCATCACCCAAATGGCTGGATACATTAATGCCATACATCATCCAAGTCCCTAACCCTTGTCACAAGTGGCAGTATCCTTCGACCCCAAGTCTCCAACAAACCAAAAGATGTTAGATTAGGTTCAAAGGAACATAATGGTGGCAAGGATGTTCAATAAATGGCTTGATCTCATAATACAAGGCTCAGACTATATTGTCAGTCTGGTAAAAGTATACGAAGATGATGTGACTGTAAGAAAAGAATTGGAATTAGAAGTTGTTGCTTGGGAGAAGGAAAGGACTAAGTGGGTGGTAGTACTTGTGCAAATGAATGATGTTCAAAAATTTGGTGTGATGAAGTTCTTGGCTAAGAAACCTATGGAGAGTTTGGATGACAACGTACTATATGTGTCGAAGAAGAATGTAGAGTGGTGAAATTCAATCATCAAATAGGGCCACGAGGAATCTACATGGAAATAATGTGTTACAAGCTAATGGAACACAATAGTCAGTAAATGCAAAATTGTCTTCCCACAGTGATGTATCAATTCCTGTTGCTCATGAAATGACGCCTGAAATAACTTCCCTCCAAACAAATGGTACTTTGTCTGTCCTTGAGTCAAAACCCGAGCCTTTTTACAAATCATTATTTATAAATAGTCATAAATTAAACAACTGTATTATAGATTCAGGTGCATCAGATAATATAATGCCCTCTGTAGTAGCCAAAGTGTTGGGGTTATCCTTGATGAAATTTTTTGGCATATGTTATTCAATGGACTCTAAAAAAATTCCCCTATTAGGAAAAATTAAGGATGTTCAAGTAGTTCTTGTTGCTCACCCAAATAAAAGAATCAAGCGGACTATTCTAATAGCTGATATTCCTGCCAGCTATGGCATGTTACTGAGTCATACATTTTGTAGAGACTTAGGAGGTGAGATAAAAATGGATTGGTCTCAAGCCACAATTCATGTAGGGAAACAACGAGTCATTTTGCAACCTGAACCTAAGTCTACGTTCACTGTTTTTCCCTTTGATGATCCAATGGGCCAAATTTTGTATCATGAATGTCAATTTGGAAATTACATGATTTTATCTAATAATGAAGTAGCAAGAAGTGTATCACAACCAAAGGGAGGAGAAAATTTGTGGTTAATGGAATTTGATGGAAGTTGTGCAACATCAAGTTCTCGTGCAGCGGTAGTGTTAATCCACCCTTCTAGTATTCATATCCCTTTTTCTTTTAAATTGGAATTCAAGAATACAAACAATATGACCGAGTATGAAGCCTTGTTATTAGGTTTAGCTGAAGCTAAGAAATCGGGAGTTAAGCTTCTTCGAGGAAAGGGAGATGCAGAGTTGATTGTGAAATAGGTCAGAGGATTATTCAATGTAACAAATGAAAGACTAAAACACTACCGTAATAGAGTTTGGGATGAAATCAAAGATTTTGATGCATTTTCTATTGAAGCCATTCCTAGAGAATTGAACTCTAAAGCAGACTCCTTAGTTGTATCAGCTTCCTTATTGATTCCTCATCCTGAGTTTGTTGATGATATTTATCGAGTTGAATTAATATATCAGTCTAGTGTTCCTGATAACTCAGAGTTTTGGCAGGTGTTTTAAAATTATAAACAAATTAATAATTTTATGCAGTGTGTTGAAACATTTGCTACTACATATTTTGAAGGGTTAGATTCAAAATGTAAAGAGTTTTTACTTGAACGGGCCAAGGAGTTGAGCGATGGAGTTATGAAATTAAAAGGGAATAAGATTCCTAACGGTTGGTTTCTTTAGAACACTTTTTTGACCATCATGATGATTACAAGAAAAGAAAAGGTGAATAGATTCTTGCAGTTCAAGAGGTTGGAGGCTACGAAAGAATTAACATTGTCACTGAAGATGATCCCAAATATATAAATCTCGAAAAATGTTGCACTCCTATGGAGAAAGAGAGATTCATTAGTCTGCTGCTGGAATTCAAAGATGTTTTTTCCTTGTGCTGTGATGACTTAAAGAACTTCAGGGATGGAAAATTTCAACATCACATTCCTCTGAAGCTTGGAGTAAGTCCTTTTCGACAAAAACTTAGAAGTTTCAATCCTAAGGTAGTTGAAGCCATATTTCAAGAAGTAGATAAAATTTTGAAGGCCAGGATAATATACCCCATTCACCATTCTACATGAATAGCCAACATAGTTCCTATTCGGAAGAAAAATAGAGAAATAAGGATCTGTGTAGATTTTAGATACCTAAATCAAGACAGTCTAAAAGATAACTACCCATTACTTGCTATGGACCATATTTTGCAAATAGTTTCAGGTTCTGAAATGATGTCCATGCTTGATGGCTTTTTCAGGTTATAATCAGATCAATGTTTCAAAAAGTGATCAACATAAGACTGCCTTCATTACTCCCTTGGGTACTTTTTCTTATAACAGAATGCCATTTGGTCTAATTAATGCAGGGGCTACCTTTCAACGGGCTATGGATTTATCCTTTGGTCATTTGAAAGATAAGATAATTGTTGTGTATCTTGATGACTTAACCATCTTTTCAAAGAGAAGAAAACATCACCTAAGAGATTTGAGACAAGTGTTACAAAGGTGTCGTGAACATGGGGTGTCCCTAAATCCAAAAAAGTCAATATTTGGAATGACAGAGGGTAAATTGCTTGGCCATATTTTCTCTAAAGAAGGAGTAAGAGTGGACCCTGAAAGAGTAAAGGCAATTAAGCAACTAAGTCTACCATCAAACAGAAATGCAATCAGTTCCTTCTTTGGACAAGTATATTTTCTGAGGAGATTCATTCTAGATTTTGTAGAAACTACTAGATATATTGTGAACTTGATGAGAGAAAAGGAAGCATTTAAATGGAACGAGGGAAATAAAGCATTTGAATCAATAAAGGAGGCTATTGGTCATGCGTCTGTTTTGGTTAATCCAAATTTTAAAAAGGATTTTATTATCTATTGCTATGCCTCAGAGCATACTATGTCAGGGATTTTGTTGCAGAAGAACGAGGATAGTGAAGAAGTTCCAATATCTTTCATGAGCGTTCCCCTGAAGAAACACAAGTTGAAATATTCCCTGATGGAAAAACAAGCATATGCAGTTGTAAAAGCTGCAAAATAGTTCAGATATTATATTCTTCATTCTCATGTAGTTGTTTATGTCCCTCACTCTACAGTCAAGAGCATTTTGACACAATAGGATATAGGAATGAATAATAGAGATTGATGGGTGTCCAAGATTCAAGAGTTCAATTTGGATATTAAACCCACAAAATTGGTGAGAGGGCAGGGTCTATGCAAGTTGGTTGTTGAAAGTAAGAGTGAAGTGACTGAGGAATTGCCCTTAGTCTTGTTTGTCAGACTTCAAGACTCCTGGTTTGTTGATGTTGCGTACTATTTGACCTATGGGGATTGCCTAGTGCATCTTTCTCCAAGAGAAAAATGGAACTTGAGACTAAAGGTTGCCAAATACGTCATTTTTAATGATGTATTGTACAAAAGGGGTTTGGATGGAACTTTCTTGCGCTATGTAGGTAAATCACTTCAAGAGTCACTATTGAAGACCTTTCATGATGAAACCTATGGTGGCAATTTTTCATCTATGGTAACTGCTTACAAAATTTTGAGGAATTTCTATTATGGGCCAGGCATGTTCAAAGATGCTTATGCATGGGTAGCCAATTGTGAGAAATGCAAATTATTCACAGGTAAACCGCAACTCGCAGCATTACTGCTTCGACTAGTGATTGTGGATGAACCTTTCAAACAGAAGGGTTTGGATTTTATAGGACCTTTGACGCCTACTTCAAGTGCAGGGCACACACATATACTGATAGCCACATATTATTTTACCAAATAGGTTGAAGCTATTCCAGTGCGGAAGATGACTTCTGAGGTTGTTTGTAACTTTCTCAAAGAAAATATTATGGTTCGATTTGGAGTTCTTCTAAAAATTGTGGCTGATAATGCAACTAATTTCTCATCTGCTAAGATTTCATTGTTCTACTATGATCATGGGATATCCCTCACTCATTCTTCTGATTATTATCCTTAGGGGAATGGTCAGGCAAAGTCCAGCAATAAAAATCTCATAAATATTATGAAGAAATTCGAGAGTGAAAATTTCAAAGGTTGGCATAAGAAATTGTATAAAGCTCTTTGGGCGAATCATACATCACCAAAAAGAGCTATTGGGATGTCACCATTTGAATTGGTTTACGGCGTAAATGCTCAAGTGGTATTTCCTCTAGAACTTGCGGCAATCAAGTTACAGACCGTCATTGAGGATGCCTATTTTCAGAATTCACTTGAAAAAAGGATTATGCATTTGATGAGGATTGATGAAGAAAGGGACAAGTTAGTGGATTGAATAACAGAGAATCATATGAAAGTTAAGAAGATATTTGACAAGCGAGCCAGGCCACAAAAATTCATGCTAGGTGATCAGATTTTGCTCTAGGACAGAAGAAGGGAACCAAAGGGAGCGCACACGAAGTTTGAATCGCTATGGAAGGGACCATTTGTGATTCAGGAGGTAAAAGGCCCCAACTCTTTCAAAATTGCATATCAAGATGGCTCTATTCTTCCCCTAACCTATAATGGGCATGATTTGAAACTATATCAATTGTAAATGAGAGTCCCTCATGGTTTTTGTACATAAGTTTTGGTTTGTTTAGTCGATAGTTTCTTTTTTGTTGGTGTGTCTATCTTGGTATTTTAATAAAACCTGTTTGCGAAACCAAAGATCCTTGGGTTCATGTCTAGTTCCCTTACAGTCCTAGTCCCCAGTCAGAGCCTATGTAAGTGCCCCCTCAATTTTTCATTAAAATTTCAAGCTTGTGGGCTGCCTTATGGTGTCTCTTTACTTTTCGGTCGTTTGTATTTCCTCACTTTGAACCTATGTCATTGAACCTTTAAACAGTTCAAAAGGTTCAAAGCGTGTTTTAGGTATTGTCATTAGCAACCTTTATCTTCACTTAAGCAAGTGTGTTGTCATTATATGTTTTAAACTTTGAACCCATGAACCTTTTTTTGGTTTATTGTTCAGAAGGTCCTTTTGCGTGAGTCGCAGCTATGTAATGTTATTTAAAGAGCAAGTGTAAATGTGTTTAAGTCGATATTGAAATTGAACCTTGAACCTTTTGTATTAATGGTTCAACGGTTCAAAGTTTAAAGTCCTTTCACTTGTTAGTTATCATTATTGCTCGTTCCTGGTATTGTTTTGAGCCGCTAGTTCATTGTTGTTCTCACTGGATGAACTTGAACCATTGAACTCCTTATGAGATGGTTCAAGGTTCAATAAATGGCTTGATCTCATAATACAGAAAGGTTGAGACTATATTGTTAGTTTGGTAAAACTATACGAAGATGTTGTGACTGTAAGCAAAGAATTGGAATTAGAAGTTGTTGCCTGGGAGAAGGAAAGGACTAAGTGGGTGGAAGTACTTGTGCAAATGAACGATGTCCAAAAATTTGGTGTGATGAAGTTCTTGGCTGAGAAACTTGTGGAGATTTTAGATGACAACGTACTATATGTGTCAAAGAAGAATGTAGAGTGGCGAAATCTAATCGTCAAATAGGGCCATGATGAATCTACAAGATTGTTGAAAGGATTGACAGATCTAATTGACACAATGAAAAGAGATCTTAAGTGCATTGACATCCAACTTATGAAAGAAGATGCTCAAATAATCGAAGCTGCTACAGATTTTTGGTGACTTGCTGGGGACTCGAATTACAAGACTGGTTGCCTAGTTACAAAGTATTAACAATTGGATTGCCAGTTTTAAAGAATCTTTTTGCGTGGCATCAAAGCTTTGTATTTTAGATAGACTAGATTCATGAAGATATACTAGGTCCCAAAGGTGGGAAGAGATAGTTGATTCTATTTTTCAAGACTTGCAGAACCTAAATTTTCAACCCATCTTCTCATCTCAAAGAGGAGCAATAAGTATACCTCCTTCTCCATCTCCTTCATTTCCTATATCCTCAGTTTGTCAGGCTCTGATCTTGCATGGGAGTTCTTTTCCAAATATAATTAATCCAACTCTTCTCAATATCATCCTCCCAATGGCAGTAAATAATCCTTGGGGAGTTGTAGTAGGTCCACTGAACTTGGGTTTATATCTGAATCCCTTACCCAAAGGAGTGAGGGATCACTTGCCAAAATTTAGTTGTGATGGGAAGACCACCATTGATGAGAACTTGAATGTGTTCACTGTTGCATGTGGGATTATAGTTGTTGAACATGAGGATGTTGTTGTGAGGCTATTTGTACAAACACTAACTGGAGTAGCAGTAGATTGGTTCTATCACCTGCCCAATAGTGCAATAACAGATTGGTAGGGGCTGAAAACAAGGTTTGAGGAAAGATTCAAAGTAGAAGAGGATGAACACTCTCTTTTAGCTCAATTGGCCTAGTTAAAGAAAAATATCTCGGATTCCATGAGGGAGTTTGAAGAAAAATTTGATAAGATTTACATAAAATTCTAGTCTATCAGCAACCCTCGGATGACAAACTGAAATGTTTTTTATAAATTCCATGCCTTCAGAGATAGGTTTCCTGATCTGCATGCAAAGAGTTGCAACCCTAAGTGATGTCAAAACACTTGCGGTTGAGTTGGAGCATGATCTAATCATTGAAGGGAAATGGAAGAGAGAAGTACAAATACCCAATGCTCAACCTTCTACTTCTTTAGACCCTGTGATCCATAGACTAATGAATGATGTAACAAACTATTAGCCTGGAGGCTATTTGTGTTAGAAGTTGGTTTTATGTAAGGGTTCAAAAAACTGTGATTTGGAGAAACAATTTTGATTTCCTTGAATTTCTCTGAACATATATCTCTGGTATTTGAATGAAAAATGATATTTTGGATGCAATCTTTTAAATCTGTGTATTTGATGGATTAGTGATCTCTGTTGGGATATATGTTTATGCGTGAAATATATCATTTCATTTACCAATTCTTTTTGTGTTCCCGAATTCTTTGATTTCATTAGTTGCAAGTAAATTCATTGTAGATTAAATGGTACTGGTCCCCCTTGTTCTGTGAGGCATGAGAGAGAATCAACCAGTGTTCATACTACTATGTGTTTGCTTTGTTTTGAGTTTATGAAATGAACATGTGTGGAAGTAGAAGTCTGTGAGCTCTTCATTTAAAATTGATCTTCAAGATATTCTTTCAATTTTGGTTTTGTAAGCATTCTTTTGTGTTGATGAATGAATGCGAAAACCTTTCGTTCTTTCTGGTTAAAAGTGTATTCATTTCAAAGTTTTATGCATAAAAATTCATTGTAAATCTCATGAGGAGCTTCCCTCTAATGCAAAGGATGAGCCTATAATTGGTTCACCCAACTGTTGGTTTATTTGTTTTCCTTTCATAAAGGGGTGTGTATGAGTCATGTTGTAATTCAAAATATAATTTAAAGAAAGGGGTTGATCTATTAACCAACAGATTTTTGGCATAAGAGTTGGTTCACATACAACAACTCAACTTCCTATTTCAACTGCTAACAAGATTGTTGATGTTGTAGGTGATACAAAGCCAGTTGTTGAAGAAATTCAACCCAGAAGATCAAAAAGGTCACTGTTGAGTTCCTCACCGGTCTGAGTGACTCGGGAAAGAAGCAAGAAGAAGAGAAAAGAGCTAGCATTGAGCCAAATCATTGTAGACCTGGATCCAAGTGAGGAAGTTGAAATAATAATGGAGCAACAGGAATTGAATGAACCCTCGACACAAGATATGGACACAGGTAAAGAACTAGAGGGTGAGTTGAATCCAATGAACACCCTAATTATTGTCAATTCACCCAGTACTCAGACAACCCCTCCATCCAAAGAACCTTCAAGCACTCCATGATGGTTAGAGGCTTCCATTGGGAAGAAGCGTAGTGTGGTCCCAATCACAATTCCTATGGAAGATATGGTTAGCAAGTGTCCTGTAAAAGTATAAAAGCCAAAGAAACTTAAAACACAGACAATGCTTAAGGTAGATGAAGCAACAGGTCATTGGACAATGAAGATAGCTAAACCTATCACCGACAGAGACTCGAACAAAGCCATTGAAGATGACTTCACTGTGGAGAAAGTTGATTTGGGTGTTGCTTCACAAGTAGTTGATGTCAAACACTCGGAGTCCTCCACAGAGGATGATTTCCAAATCATGGAAGGATGAAAAAGATAAAAAGGAGTTGAAGCAAATCATCACCCAAATGACTGAATACATTAATGTCATACATCTTCCAAGTGCCCAACCCTTGTCACAAGTGGCAGTATCCTTTGATCCCAAGTCTCTAGGGAACCAAAAGATGTTAGATCAGGTTCAGAGGAACAAAATGGTGGTGGAGATGTTCAATAAATGGCTTGATCTCATAATACAACAAGGCTCAGACTATATTGTCAGTTTGGTAAAATTATACAAAGATGTTGTGACTGTAAGCAAAGAATTGGAATTAGAAGTTGTTGCCTGAGAGAAGGAAAGGAATAAGTGGTTGGTAGTACTTGTGCAAATGAACGATGTCCAAAAATTTGGTGTGATGAAGTTCTTGGCTGAGAAACCTGTGGAGAGTTTGGATCTTTTTTCAAGTGATATCTCTAGTGTTTGAATGAAAAATGATATTTTGGATGCAATCTTTTAAATCTATGTATTTGATGGATTAGTGATCTCTGTTGGGATATATGTTGATGTGTGAAATATATCATTTCATTTACCAGTTCTTTCTGTGTTCCCAAATTCATTGATCTCATTAGTTGCAAGTAAATTCATTGTAGATTAAATGGTACTGGTCCCCCTTGTCCTGTGAGGCATGAGAGAGAATCGACCAGTGTTCATATCGCTATTCATTTGCTTTGTTTTGAGTTTATGAAATGAACATGTGTGGAAGTAGGAGTCTGTGAGCTCTTCATTTGAAATTTATCTTCAAGATATTCTTTCAGTTTTGGTTTTGTAAGCATTCTTTTGTTTTGATGAATGAATGCAAAAACCTTTCATGTTTTTTAGTTAAAAGTGTATTCATTTGAAAGTTTTCTGCATAAAAATTCATTGTAAATCTCACAAGGAGCTGCCCTCTAATGCAGAGGATGAGCCTATGATCGGTTCACCTAACTGTTTGTTTATTTGTTTTCCTTTCATAAAGGGGTGTGCATGAGTCATATTGTAATTCAAAATATAATTTAAAGAAATGGGCTGATCTGTTAACCAATACTTATCATGCCATGATCTTATTCATATCTCTTATCCATTTCTGATTGTGCTCATCATATCCATGGCTTATTGTTATCCCCCTAGTCCACCCTTGATTTTGATATAGAATAAGGATGAAAAATGAAAAAAATATATTTTCAAAAAACCTCTTGACATGTCCCTTTTTGTGGACCACATTCCATCTAGTGTATCATGATATCACCTTGTCTTGTTATGTCCAATCCCTTAGCTTGGCAAAAAAATGTTATCCCATCGTTGGATAGTTCTTGGAATCCAAAGTAGGTTTGATATAATCCTAAGGTCCCATTATATTTCCTCTATCCATTTCCAATCTGTTAGTCAATTCATCCATCCATAATGTCCTTGCCTTGCTAAACACTCAGAGCATCTTCTTTATCATGATATATCTGTGGAATCCTTCTCATTGCGTAAATGGACAATGATGCATGTACATAGCTTAAATGTCTTGAAATAATCCTAAAAATAACAAAATGTCCTAAAAAAATGTAAAATATCCTAAAAAAAATCCTAAAAATAGCAACATGTCCTGAAAAAAATCCTAAAAATTACAAAATGTCCTCCTGAAAAATCCTAAAAATTGCAAAATGTCCTAAGAACTCAATTCAAAAATATCCAAATAATGTCCTGAAGAAATCTCCAAAAACATCAAATAACCACAAAATACTAAAAATGTCAAAATAATCAAATATCCAAGCAATAATCATCATTATCATTCTTTCATCAATAAACTTGTCCTTCACAAATGGTAAAATATTTGAGCAGACACAGATGGAAAACTCGTAACACTGCACTTATCAAATCACACATTATCAGGCAACCTATCAATCTAGTTAGCAATCAATCAAATCAACTTGTCACATCAATCAATCAATCAACATTATTAATCCTTTATCAACTATCATGTGCCTTATACAGGGTGCAGTATACTCAAAACTAGACAATGTTCGTCTTAAATGGGGTACTTCATTCCTAAAACCAAACATCATGATCATCCTATAAATAAAAAAACACAAACTATCAACTTTGACAACAAGATCAGAATGGCTATTGACTCGCTTGGTCTAGTGAGTCTTATCTTTCTTGATTTATGTTTGGTCATGTTCCTATGACACTCAAGGATATCGTCGAGTGATGAGAGTGGATAGGATGGTTCATGACCTTTTTATTTTTGTCTACTGTTTGTGGGATGTATTTCATGATTTTCCAAAACATGTATCTCTTGGGTGTTTGTGTTGGTTCAGTCACTTTATGACTATTGCACATACCTCGACCCTTGACATACAAACCAATTTTTCAAAACATATCATGGATGCATTCCTTGTCTGCAATATATTTGTCTCTTTTGTAAAAAGGATCACATTATCGATCTGACCATATACATGTCATGATGCGACGTATCCATTTTTTCCATATTAAAATAAAGCTCTCTATCGCTAAAGGTGCATGAATGAAAGAAAGGATTCATCTTTCCTAATTGGTCCTCATCTCATCTTTTTGTTCCTTACTAACTTTTTGATCTTTCATCATTTTTCCCCTTTCATCTAACATTCTTCTCTTCTTTCAAGAGATCATCCATTTCTTTCATACACAAACAATCTCTTGAGGGGGCATCCTACCTCTATCCCTCGATTTGCTAGGGTGTGATTTTTTTCAATTGTCTTTGAAACAACGCTAAAAATTACATTGTCTCGAAGAGGGGCAAAATGTAGACACTAAAAATGGTCAACACCTATGTCTCTTTTTTTTGACATATCGCACACATAGTCTTAACTTACCTAATTTTCTCAATTCTTCCCAATTTCCTCAAATTTGACTTAATTTGACCTAATTAAGGTCTCTAGATATAATTTCTAGAATGTATATGGTCTCTATGGAAATAAAATTATAGAGCTGACAAGAAAACCCTACCCTACCCTCCATACAGACTCCGTCGATTTTAATATTAATTAAATAATTATATTATTTAATTGATTTCGAATTTCACACTTTAATTAAATAATCTTAATTATGTAATTTAAATTTTCAATTTCTACTTCCTATAATTGAATAATTTATTTAAATTATTCAATTAGCTAATTATGTCATAATTAAATAAATATCTTTATTTATTTAGTTATTTGTCCTATTTATCCTCCTAATTTTTGAAAATGGGAAACTAATATCCTCTTTGATTTTAAAAAATCCATCTTTTTGGAAATATCTCATTAATCTTAATTTTAAATTTGAAAATGAGGTATGTATCTTTAAAAATCTACCTTTTGTGAGGAGATAATTAATAAATCTTATTTATTAATTATCTCTATTTATCCTCTCATATGAAGATGTTTTATTTATTTTTAATTCTTCTATTTATCTTTTCGAATGAAGATATTTAATAATTTTACTATCAAAATCTTCCTGATATTTTGATCGTGCTAATTTGGTATTTATGTGAAGATAATTAAAGATTTAATTATTTTATATCTAACCAAGAATCTTTTCAATCCTGTCCATCCATCAAATTCCCAGTTTTCTATAAATTGAGAGCTCTTTCTTTGTCAAATCATATAACTTTCAAGCAATTTTATTCTGTCAGTTTATGTAGCGATCTAACATTAGCATTGTTATTCTATGATTTTGTCAAATCATCTAGTTTTCGAATAGCTTAACTCTTTAATTTTGTCTAGTTTGTTGAATCAATCATCATTTAATCACATATTCCTAGCAAGTTTCGCAAACTATCTCCTTGATTTACGTTGTTTCATGCACCTGGCCTCTCGATAGTGACATATCTCCATTAGAGATGAAAGAAAGAGTAGCGAGGTCTAATTCAAGAAGCACAATGGATGGTTTGCTTTTAATTTGTGTTTTGTTTCAATTACTTTGTTGGTAGGATTAGGAAAGAGCTCACAATTTGAGTTTTTGTGATTGGCTTGAGTAGATTGTATGCATGTTTTGGTTTTCGACCTAACACCCCTTTTTCCTCATCTACAACTGCCATAACATAAGGTTCAAAAGAAGAGAACATGAAATCTAAAGAAGCCATATGATGAGAAGCTCTTGAATCTAGAAGTCATCTACCTAATCCAATATCCATAAGAGCACACAAACCTTTTCCTTTATGTTTGTATGGTGTAGAAGCATACTCAACATGAATTTTTTTCCTTTTCTTAGTAGATTCTTGGTTTGATGAAGATGGAGATTTAGTGACCCCTTTGTTGGTCTTCTCAAGAAGATGTGCGAGGTAGTCAATCTATTTTTTCATAAATTTATGTTCACCATGACCATTACAATGAGCATATTTAACCTTCTCCTTCTTAGGTTTGACTTGATTTGAATAAGGTTTAGTGTCTACATTAAAAGTAGATAGAGATTCATTTTATTTTTTTTCTCCTCAAATATTTTGTTTCTTAGTTTGTTTTTCATTGTCTTTTTTTATCTTTAATGCTTGATTTGCAACTAAGGAATGAGATACAGAAGATTTGGAAGTGTCCATTTGAACCAACTTATCATCTTCTTTTGTGATTTAATTATCAAACAAATAAAGGGATGGCATTGTGTAGGTATAGCTCCTAAGGCACTTTTAGTAGCATCATATGTAGAAACAAAGACTGAATAGTTAGGACCAAGTTTAGAGAGAATACTAAGGATCAATTATTTATCATCATTCTCAATTGTACAATGTTTCAATTGCAATCCTATGGCCTTTAGTTTGGTGAAGGAATCTTGTATAGTATATGTAATGTTGTAAATAGAAGTCAGCCTAGGAGTACAAACTAATATCTTATTCATTCACTATTTCCACATTCATTTATTCCTTCATTGGGGAATAACCAATAAGGTTTGACTTAAATCCAAAAGCAGAGTTGAACACTTTTATTAATTGTTCCCTTTTTGAAGGGTTGCATTTGATATGATTTTATTTGATATAAATATGTAATGCCTAGGTAAAATGATAGAAATTTGACAATATAGAGAGGAACTTGTAGCTGAAATATGAAGTTGAATATGTTGGCAACAATGCAACAAACTGAGAGGGGGTGAATCAGTTTGCACAAAAACTCATTGCAACTCAAACCACAAATCAAATATGATAATAAATACTTAAGCATGACACAACACCATATCAATAACACACATAACACCAAGATTTTTGACATGAAAAACCCAGTTAAGGGAAAAACCATGGTGGGAACCTAGCCACAATAAGATAATACCCTGTAAGGAGTAAATGTGAATATTACAATGGAAATGCACATTCTTTCAAGCACTTTGTCTAGAGCTCACTGCTCAAAATAAGAAACCCAAAAAGGCTACAACCTTTAGGGAAGGCTCAATACCTTACATGAAGTCTCACTGACTTACAAAAACATTTGGACTACAATCTGGATTACATGAACTGAGAAAATAACATCTCCATATGCCTAAGAACAATTTCAGTTAATCACATAGTATGCTTTGCAACACTTCTCTTTTCTCCTTCACACTTCCAAAAGATCAAATCACTTGTTTGCAAATACAACTTGATCATACACACTCTCAAAGATCGCGGACACTCACAAACATACATCTTACATGATTATTAAATTTATTTATACAAACCCTCAACCCATGAAATATAGGTCGGCTAAACCCTTAACATTAATTATAAAATAATAACCTCACATGCTACAACAATACATGCAAACCAAAATAATGTGGGTTAAGACATAGTCTAGACCCAAATCAATACCGTAAACACACAACACCTCCAACAATTACACCTTGATCATCCGCAACATGCTACAACCACCAAGAATGTCAAATAACATGAAGAACATCACCAAACAAAGAAAATATTCAATAATGCACACAATAATCAATGTGGACCACCAATATGTATAGAACATGATCTAGAGATATTCACAAGTAGTGTGAATTGCACCACAATAACCACAACAACACAGATCACTAGAATCATCATCATCTCTCTAATGGAGCTCAAGAACTTTAACATAACTGACTGTCAACCTGAAATATTTGCTTGTGGATTTCCAAATCATGAACCAATCAATCTGAGGACACATATCAATGTCTAGAAACACATCCCACACATCCACAACTAAATATATAGCAATTTTGGAGCAATACAGAGCATAAACTAGAATACCGAATAACACAAACAATAGAATAACATCCTCAATACTGGATCTCATAACTCAATCAAAAAATAATGTGGACCTCTGCAAATGGGAATGAAATATCTACATACAACATACTAGAAACCCTTTAAATTGCATCAACTCATCTGCAACACATAGGCTAAACCAACTCATTCCATCAAACTACAACACTGGAATACATAGAAGAATATGTTAACAAAACTTTCTAACAATCTCCCCATCAACAATTGGTATCAGAGCTAGATCCTCTGGAAGAAGCTTGACCGCTTGAGGAGATCTAGGATGACTATCTTTGCTTTCAAGAAGGATAGTCTGAGATTTGATGGAATGAACTATAGTCTCTGAAAAAGTCAGATGCAATGTCATTTGAGATACATTAGAGAAGAGTACTGGAAGATTACTAAGAATGTATATAATGCTCCGCAAAATGGTCATACTACTCTAGATGAGATAAAGGAAGCATAATACAATATTAGAGCCAAGGAAGTATTGTTGAGTGCCTTGTCAAATTTTCAAATGACTAATGTGATGGACTTAGAGACTACGCATGAGATTTGGATAAAGTTGGAGACCTTGCATGAAGGTGATAGTCATGTGAAGATTGCTAAGTTTTAGAGAAGGAAGGGTAAATATGAGAACCTGAAGATGAGTGAAGATGAGAACATTACTTCTTTTATGGAGAAATTGAATGAGCTTGTGTGTGGAATCACATGTGTCGGTGGAGTTTTAGAAGAATTTGAGATTGTTGCTAAAGTGTTGAGATCCTTGCCTCCTGCTTGCAAACATAGAGTTGTTGCTATTGTTGAGATCCAGACTATGACAAATGTGACAAGAGACATGTTGATTGGTAAACTTGTTGATTTTGAGCTAAGTGAGTTTGGAGACTCTCTTCCTAAGATTGAATCTACATTCAAAGCTACTATTTTTGGGAAGCAGAGATATGATCCAAGAGAAAATTCTACAAGAGTATCTAGGAATGAGAAATAGATGAAAGAGATGGAAGATGAAGAAAGGGAGCTTGAGGAGCTTGAAGCACTTATTGCCATAAGATTTCCTAAAGGCATCGGTAAGTATGAAGGGAAGTTGCCTCTTAAATGTTTTTCATGTAATAAGATAAGACATTTTGCATCAAGGTGTCCAGAAAGAGTTAGAAATCTTAAGAAGCCATTTAAGCCTAAATATCAGAAAAAGTGTTATTATGTTGCTAATGAAGGTGTGATAGATGATGAGTTGGATATGGGTAATTAGAGAGATGAATTTTTGTTCATTGCTATCAAGGAAGATGATCCTGTAACTATAGATTCTACAAGCTACATTAATGAGGAGATTTATTTAGCTACTAAAGTTGAGGAGAAAGATGAATGGGTAATTGAAAATGGTTGCTCTCATCATGTGACAGGTGATAAAAGTAAATTTGTAAACTTGGAAAGGTATGATGGTGGTATAGCAAGATTTGGTGATAAGAAAGCTTGTGTAATCCATGGTAGAGTTTTTATTTATCTTGATGGTAAGAACAATACTGATGATGTGTTGTATGTTGAAGGTTTAAAGCATAATATTTTGAGTGTTGGTCAGATGGTTGATAAGGGATATAACTTTCAATTCAAGAATGGCAAATGTAAGATCTTGAGTAGCTCTAAAACTGACATTGCATCAAGTACAAAGACTAAAAGTAATATCTTTCACTTGAAGGCTAATAACCCACTTTACTTAACCCAATAAAATTTGACCATTCTTTTTTTTGTGTTTACTTTAATCATTTGTGTTTGATTCAATCGCATACTCTGGGCATCCATCCATTAGGATTAGGAATTCATTAATCCGGGATGAGCATGTAACCATATGGGTTAGGCATCTGTCCATACGGAGTAGAAGGTTTCATCTATCCAATATGGGATAGACATCTACCCATATGAGGTAGGCATCTATCCAATTGGGATAGGAGGTGCTCTGGTCAGAGACTTAGACTCATCGGGACCATCCGGGTCCTGAGTCACTCACTAAGTACTACACTCTTCTAATAGGAGTGCACCGAGGTCGCCGTCCTTAGGAGAAATCAAAATAACATAATACAAGCTTGAATTTCACCTCAAAATTTGGCTTAAAGCCTCGGGAAGTCAAGTGAATCCATATGGGATTCCTTCTGAGTATGCATTGAATTACTTTTTCCTTTTTATTATACTTATCTTTCAAACTAGGATTCTACTCAACCCTTCTTCTTCCAAAAACCTAGACCCCATCCATGAACGCTTGAGTACTAGGGACAGCTCCGTCCCTAGACTGCCTACATACCCGTTTCAGCATGGGATCAAGGCGTAAAGTATGTAGTTCTATTTTCTACACTATGGTTTGATGTAAATTGATTAGTGGATACGCAACCCTTTCTAGGGTCAATGTCCCAAACAGTTTCTCTGCGGTTGCTACCCACGGTGGTAGCACTTAAGCAAAGGCTCAAGGTGGCCTATTGCTTGTGGCCTAAACAACTAGATCCTAATACTTATCATAAGCGTCACCCTTGACCCAATTATCAATCATCAACAACTCTTCAAGATTAAATCAATTTCATAAAAGCATTTCACTTAATCAACCCTAAAGGGGGTTTACTATGGTTTAACTCAATGGATGTAAAAATCATTTAAGGATTATCTTATTAGATTATCGATCCAAGGGGGATTACCTGCCCCTTGGATTTTAACTTCCAAGTGTCTCTTATTACTCCCCGACGATTTATAGGGACGATGCCACAGACGTCATTGATGTAGCTTTATTAGGCGTTAAGTGCAGTAGTTCAACACGACGGCATTACCCGTAAGCGTGACCCAGAGGCACTGTATATACCGAATGCTACTAGGTTTTGGTTTTCTGACTTCCTTTATTTAGTTTTCTAACTATGAAAACATCATGCTTGAAAATAATTATGAATTGAACGTGTATAATTAGACATTGCAAAGCTTATTTAATTGAAACAACTACTTGATGAACCAAGTGAAATAAAACCATAACTAAATTATTTAATATTCAAAACTTGAAATATAACTTGCATAATAATGACGATTATGAGACTTGTATATTAATAATTAAATGAGTAACTTGCATTAAGATGAAGAAAATGTAACTTTGTCATCAATAATGCAAGTAATGTATAAGTAATTCGCATGAAGCAAGGATAGTGTAAGTTACATGCAAGGTTAAGCAATGTGTTGATTTGTACCATGAGAATAATCGCTTATAAAGTCACTAGTCCCAAAAATAGCAATTAGCTTAGACATTTGGTTCAAATCATATTAATATGAATTAATTGCTTTTAATGAGTCCAAAATGCCAACTAAGTGACTTAATGAATCTTAAGTAGTTTTTATAAAATTCCAATTACAAAATTTAATACAATTTAATTTACAATTAGAAAATTGCTAAAAATGAATTAATTTACTAAGGATGATTAATTTCGAATTTACCTAAGTTTAATTTTATTAAACTAAAATTTGGATAAAAAAAAGTTAACAAAAAAACCAAGTTGCCATGAGTTTGAATTTATTTTGAAGTGGCTTTTAAAAGTCAAGTGGGAGTGGGGCCCATGGGTCCCATCACCACTGTGGACCTGCAGGTACAGGTCCACAGTGATGAGGGGACCGCCATGGTCCCCTCCACTACCCTGCGGCCATTGTCATAACAATGACCGCAGGTTAGTGGAGGGTACCACTCGCTTGCGGCGGTAATAACTCCACCCCCCTTTCCCTACATCGGCACACTATTCCATGCGAAGTTTAATCTACGGATTTCTTCGTACGATTTCGCATATAATTTGTTTGTATAAATTTTGATGATAATATATATGTGTGTGTGTGTGTGTAGTTTTTTCATTCCAATTTATTTAATAGCATAAGAGAGAAATACATAAACAAATATATGTACAAGAGAAATGTTAATGTAAAATAAATGAGAATAAGAATTTAATCACAGGGATGAAATAACATAGAGAATTAAATTGTTTCAGCAATGTGAAAAGCTAATATTCATAGAGAGAGATTTATACTCTATTTCCACAGAGAATAATGAATACAGTGAGGTTTATATTTTATTACCAGATGTTTTTTGTTCACAGAGAAGTAAGACTGCTCTTAAGGAATTAAGATTTATGATCAAATCTACATTCAGAGAGAGAGAAATGGGTTTTTACTCATAGGAAAAATATTTAAATAACTTCATATACAGAAGATCAAACTTGTATTCACACAGAGGTAAGATTATTCACAGGGAAGTAAGATTTAATTAAAGAATAAGATTTACATTTCAAGAGAGAGTAATGAATTTAATAATAATAAGGAACAAGATTCATACACAAATGATTATCATTTAATCACAAAGAGAAGAGTTTAATCTCATAAAAAGAAGTTTAAATAAGGGGAAATATGATTTTTGCACAGAAAAAAAAAATCTTTTGGAAAAGCAAAAGCAAGATCTGATATATATTTTTTTTTTCTAAAGAAAATTAAATAAATAATAAAGCTATCTTTTACATGCATTATATGAAAGTAATTTTATCAATATTTATCCCTAAATAAGAAGAAAAGATTTACATGCATTATATCATAATACACATTTCTCATATGTAAATGAGAGATGACAAATGAAGAGAACCTGGCTTATCAAAGCTCGATGTTGAATCCTCTCCAATCCTCTAGCTATCCTTTTTAGATCCTTCCTTGCAACTTGAGAGAAATCTTCAAGAACAACTTAACAATCCTACAACGAAAATGAGACTAGCAAAGAAGATCCTACTACTAAAAACTTGGGAAATTTTCTTCAAAACATAATCAACTCCGTCTTTTGAAAACTTGTATACAATATATAGGAAAATTCCCTTAATTCCACTATCTAGAGAAATTAATTAAGAATGAGATTCTTTTCCAATATTGGACTCATGCAAAATCGATTAAAATCCTAGTGGGGGAGTTACATGCAAGGTATTGAAGATTTCTCTAGAAGCTTCTAATTCCTCCTACAACATGTGCCATAATTGGGAATGGGAAAATAAAAATAAATAATGCCTTTTGAATTATATTCTCCAAGTGTGTGTGTGGGTCTATTATTTATTCTTTTATAATATTTATTCAATAGTTCAACCAAAAATATAATAGAATTGTATCAAATCAAAAAGTGATAAAGGAGGGTTGTGACAGATGTGTTGTATGTTGAAGGTTTAAAGCATAATATTTTGAGTGTTGGTCAGATGGTTGATAAGGGATATAACTTGCAATTCAAGAATGGCAAATGTAAGATCTTGAGTAGCTCTGAAACTGAGATTGCATCAGGTACAAAGACTAAAAGTAATATCTTTCACTTGAATGCTGGTGGTAAAAGTTGTCTGATTGCTCAGATTGATGAAAGTTGGTTATGACATAAAAGGATGTGTTGTAAATTTTGATTGCTTGGTTAAGATAAGTTCTACTCAAGTAGTGAGAGATCTATCGAAGTTAATAAAGCCTTCTAATCCAATATGTAAGGAATGTCAATTAGGGAAGCATACAAGAGTTACTTATAAGAGCAAATAGTATAACTCTAATGGATTTTTGGATATTGTGCATACTGATCTATGTGGTCCTTCTAGAGTGACAAGCTTGTAGGGTGACACGTATTTCATGTTGCTGATTGACGACTATTCAAGAATGATGTGGGTTACCTTCTTAAGGGAGAAATATAAAGTGTTGGAGAAGTTCAAGATTTTCAAGGCTAGAGTTGAAACTAAGACTGGATTGAAGCTGAAGTGTCTGAGATCTAATAGAGGTGGAGAATTCACTTCTAGTGAGTTTAATGCATACTGTGAAGATCATGGAGTTATGAGATAGTTATCTCCTCCTCAGACACCATAATAGAATGATGTTGTAGAGAGAAAGAATAGAAGAATTCAAGAAGCTGCTAGAACCATGATGATTGAAGGAAATGTTATGTATGTGTTTTAGAGAGAAGCTGTGAATACTGCAGTATACACTCTTAACCGGGTAAATGTCAAAGGTGATACTGGTAAGACTCCTTATGAGTTATGGTTTGGTCATGCTCCTACTGTTAGATATTTTATAATTTTTGGTAGTAAATGCTATATCAAAAGAGATGAAGATATTGGAAAGTTTGATGCTAGATGTGATGAAGGAATCTTTCTTGGTTACCCTACTAAAAGTGAGGCCTACCGGTGTTATAATAAGAGATTGAGAAAGATGGTTGAAAGTGCTAATGTGAAGGTTGATGAAAGTAATGTAAGATAGATTAGATCTTGTAGATATGATTCTTCTGATCAGGATGCCAGTTCAGATAAAGCAAAGCAAGTGCAAACTCAAAGTCAAGTTCATATTGCTCCAGAAAAGCCTGAGAATGAAGGAGCAGATGTTGATGAAGAAGAAAGAGTCCAAGAACTTGAAATTCAAGAAAATCTTGAAAATCCCAAGTATGTAGGTTGAATAATTCAGAAAATCAGATTATTGGTGATAAGAATAAAGGTGTGATGACTAGGAGAAGACTTGCAAAATAAATTTGTTTGATTTCTAAGATTGAACCTAAGAATGTTGATGAAGCATGCAAAGATGAAAATTGGATTAAAGATGTAGAAGAAGAATTGAATCAGATTGAGAAAAATAATACATGGATTCTTGTTCTTAGACCTAAGGATAAATATACAATTGCAACTAAATGGGTATTATGGAATAAGCTAAATGAACAGGGTGAAATTGTCTGAAATAAAGCTAGACTTGTTTATAAAGGTTATTCACAGATGGAAGGAATTGACTACAAGGAGACTTTTTCTCTGGTAGTTAGAATTGAAGATGTTAGATTATTTCTAGCCTATGCTGCTCACAAAGATTTCAAGGTTTATTAGATGGATATCATATCAGCCTTTCTTAATGGTGAGTTGAAAGGAGAAGTCTACATTTAGCAATCAGATGTATTTTAGCTAGTAAATGAAAAGGACATGGTTTGCCAATTGAAGAAAGCATTGTATGGATTGAAGAAAGCCCCTAGATCCTGGTATGCCAAATTGGATAAGTATTTGATGAAGATTGGATTCAATAAATTTACTCCTGATAGTAATTTTTATTTCAAGATCGATCAAAATAACATTTTGATTGTTGAAGTTTTTGTTGATGATATTATCTTTGGAGAAAATGATTGCTTGCGTAAAAAAATTGTTGAATAGATACGGGATGAATTTGAGATGTCTATGATTGGTGAAATGAAATTATTTTTGGGATTGCAAACTACTCAATTGGATAAAGGTATTTTCACATCTCAGTCTAAGTATGTGAAGGAATTATTGAAGAAATTTGGTCTTGAAGATTCTAAACCTGTTAGTACACCTATGGTGACCGGATGTAAGCTGACAAAAGATGATGATTCTCCAAAAGCTAATTAGACCAGATATAGATCTATGATCAGTGGTTTATTGTATTTGACTCGGACTAGACCTAATATAATGAATGTTGTATGTCATGTTGCTAGATTTGAAGCTGATCCTAAGGAATCTCATGTTACTTCCATAAAAAGGATATTCAAATATTTGAAAGGGATAGTTGATTTTGGTTTGTGGTATTCCAAGAATGATGACATTACTTTGAGTTCTTTTGTAGCTATTGATTCGGCAGGTGATGTTGATGATCGAAAAAAGTACTACAGGTGTTGCATTCTTTTTGGGAAAGAAGTTGGTCTCGTGGGCAAGTAAGGAGCAGAATGTTGTCTCCTTATCTACTGCAAAAGATGAAAACATTGTTGTTGCTAGCAATTGTACCCAAGTAATTAGGATGAAGCAGATGTTGAAGGATATAGGAGTTATTTATGATGATCTTATTGCTATATACTCTGACAATTCAAGTGCTATCAATATTTTAAAGAATTTGGTGTTGCATTCCAAAACAAAGTGTATATAAATCAAGTTTCATTTCTTGAGAGAGAAGGTGAATCAGGAAGAAGTCAGATTGGAGCATTTATCTACAAAGGAATAGATTACAGATATCTTTATGAAGCCTTTGCCTAAAGATACTTTTGAGTATCTCAAAGAGAAGTTAGGGGTAATTGCCCCTCCTGATAAGAACTAAGATGCATGGATTTACATTAGTTCGATGAACTTCATAGAGATATTTTATGCTCCAGATTGATGAGTGAGGTTGTTACTCAAGAGGGAGTACTCAGTGTTAGTGTTGGTCATTCAGATGTTTAGATTTGTGAAGTCAATTTAAAGGGGGAGAAAATTGTGATTCATGAGCCTTTGTCATTGATGTCAAAGGGGGAGAGAAGCATGTGAAAAAATCTGTTAGAGAGTAGAGAATTTTGAGAGGGAGTCGATCCTTGTCATTTTTAGGGAGATTGTTGTGAGTAGATTTCTTTGTTTGCATTGATTGTTTTTCACATTCATATGTTGCCATCAATGACAACATATCAGCCAATGTACAATAAAATATGTTAAACTATGGAACAATAAGATACAAAATTGGAAACCAACATAGAAGTATAGATCTGGAAATGAGATGTAAAGAGGAACCTGTAGATGAAATATGGAGTTGAATATGTTGAACTATGGAGATAGGTGCCCTAGTCATGTAGATGTCTTCATTGGTAGAGGTCTCCAAATTTTGGATTAGGAGGCTATGTAGAACTTACAAAGAAAATAGCCAAAAAGTGTCAGACAAGTCATCTAATCAGTGCAGTCTAAGGGTTTTCACCTGTTCAAAGTTGGAGACTATTCATCGTAGTTTTCTCTATGCAAATATGTAACTTTCAACTATTAGATTTATACTTTCACACATGAAAGAGGTGGAAATGGTTGTGTTGTATAGGGGATTTCCTAATTTGAACCTCGTGTTGGTGTTCTTATCTCCAGAACAACAATGATGATGTAAAAGAGATCTTACCCCTAGTATGAAAAAGGCTAAATCATAATTGAAATGATGAATTGACAATTACCTTAGGATTGATAATGATGGTGATGCAATGCTCTTTAGGAAAGTCCTCCAAGTGTTGATGTAATAAAATGACAAATCATAACATAATCTATCCTATAATTATACTTTAAGATAATTTGTTGTAGTTTGTTTCTCCTTGTACTCATTTATGCTTTTAAATGAATAGGTATGTCTTATCATTAGAACTTGGAATGAAATTGCTAGGTGGGGGTTTATAAATGATAAATTGTTTCCTTATACATGGTTCTCAAGGTATTTCCTAGTTTAGGCTGACTTCCAATGGTCAAATGAAAATATTAGGATTAGATGACAAATGGTGGGAGCTGACACTTGCACACACTTAAATTTGGTCCCCTTTTGGAGGGACTAGAGCAGTAGGAACCTTAGTCCCCTCAAAAAGGGAATAGAGAGGTAGTTGCAAAGTATCACATCCCATGTCATAAGATATGGTCACGAGACTTGTATATGACAACAATAGGATGAGATAAGGTCCAAATAGGCTTGAAATGACCTAAGAGAGGCACACTAATGCAATGGACCAAATAGAGTGTAAAATTGTAAGGGCATAAAATTTACAACACTATAATATTATTACCTAAAGGACTTAAATAAATGAACGTGTTCTCCAATCGATGACTTCTCACTTCATCTTTCTTAGAAAAGAGTTTTTATAATGTTTTCCAAAATTCATTTGGTGTAGACAAGGAATCAACATGAAAGATACAAACAAGAGGTGTAAGGATACACAAGGTTCCAAAAGCCTCATTGTATGCAGAAAATTATGAATGTAAACTAGAGACTAAAAAGATGCACTAAACAATCAACAAGAACATATTTAAACCACACTCAAGATTAGTACATTAAGAAAGAAGAACACTAGATAAACAAATAGAAGCAATTAAACTGTAAACTCTAGATTATCCTTCAAACTAATAGTCCCCTAATTTGATGTGTGCTTGTTGAATGATAGATACTCAATTATGTTCCATGATAGTGAATGAAAGGTGGAAACTATACTAATATGTGATGCAAAATGATATGCTAAATGGATGTGGATGAGTAAAACATGAGCATATATTTTTGCATTATGAGGTTATGAAAATGAAATTGGATGAACAATTCTTCATTATGGAAGTATGAAAATTAAAGTGGATGATCAATGAAGGAAAATGCGGGGTTTAAATAGGCTATAGGGAGAAATAGAGAGGGATGAGAGGAAGACACATGTAATGCCCACCAAAAATACCCTAGAGAAATATAGCTAAAAACACACTAATTTAATTTTTTTTTTTAAACAATACATCACATAACATCACTTAAGCAATGTAGTGAGCACACAACAACAATTAAGTGTTATGAACATAGAATAATTCACTCAATCCATTCAAACAATTATGCAAGCGGAACACAATGAATCAATACTACTAACTCCCTAGGGTATCTCAACAACATTACTTAATCTACCTACATAAGAAATAAACATTTTCTTTCTTCTAGATCAATACCTCATAATATTAATCATTATACACACATAGGTGCATCATAGACATACCTAACACTCATGATATGCAACCTACGTAATCTTTCATTTAATATGAGATTCTATCTTTCAATGCACCACTATTTCCTTTTTCACTTAGATTCATTTTATACACCAAGTCCAAATGTTCCTATTACCATTAACCAACCTTTTACTATAAACATTGCCATACACATACCAAGATTAACCCCTTACATTGCATTAACATGATTTCCATTTACAATTAACTTCTACATAGTCATTTATAATTCTACACTCATAGCATACTTATTACTTCATCACGATTCCAAAAGCACATAATGCAATACTCGCAAAGTCTCCTTAAACATTTAACCCATAGCTCGTTTAGTACTCATAAAATCTCTTACACTATATCAACTAACCAACAATCATCTCATTACAAATTAAGTAACTACACGAATTCATCTCAACACAAATTAAGGTACAATATCTTAATTCCATAACAACTAATAACATCCACCAAATGTAGATATAATTCTTAAACTATAACACATGATACATTCTAATCCTTTCCTAAAAGACAAGAACTCATTTAATCGTCTTCCATATGCTTACTAGTAATTTCCATTAATAAGATTAGTAATTCATTCATTAAGAACATCCATACAATATTTTCATAAGGAACATTCAACTACATCCCAAGCATTATAAGATTTTCAATCCTACCATTAGATCACTAACTACGAAGTATGATGATATAATTTCAAATTCTTTAATCACAACTCATAAACATGTCCTAAGATATCTTCCAAAATTACTTAAGCTCATACGTCATATCAAGACATAACATTTCTTCTACTTAAATCATTAGTTAAAGACATCATTTCAAATCTAATACCATTATCATAACATTTACCCAATTTACTTTTAACATGGCTCATCAAGAATACAAAATACATCATTTCATTTTAAACAACAATACTTATCCACATCTCATGCATCCATTTAATTTAATATAAATATGTTACAATACCACTCAAGGTTCATCATTACAATCACACACCATAACCAAAAGCTATTACTATAACTAGAACAACATAATCATTTCTCATAAGCATGGCTTCTTTTACAACCGTTACATAAGAATTTCATTACATAAATCACATCATCATTTACATTCTTGTTGTAATTATTATCCATGAATAATCTAAAGAAGCATCCTCATCCACGCAAGAAGAATCCAAAGATAGGAACATCCCAATGGTTTAAAAGCACCAACCACCCGACCATGTGGAACCAAAGGAACCATCCCCTATGCTAGGAGATGACACAAGGTCCCAACACACACTCTACATATAGGCTACCACTCAAAACCAAAGAGACTAAACAACAAGGACTCTCAAACAAGAACTCATACAGAGCCACAAGAAGAAACTCCCAGAGGCGTAAAACTCATCAGGACATAAATGTATCCAATAAGCATAATCATAAATCATAAAGGGGGAACACATGTAGGAGTGGAGTGTCATCACATGCCATCCTCATAACATAATAACACAAGACACTAGCCTGATGGACATGTGGAGCCATCTCAACCTATGAGAGACCAAGGGAGATTAGCTTACCGTCTTGATGGCCTTCTCATGCTTATCCTAAAACATCCTCCCTAGGACATAAGTCATGAGGCTCAAAACTATTCATTATCTTGTTTAAGTGAGTTATAATTTTCCCATCCCAATTAAATCATTATCAATGTTATCACTTGTTTACAAATCATGGAAAATTTCAATGTGCCCTAGTGGTCTAGACTTCATGCACCCTTACAAGGAACCTCATGCCAGTCTATCTCTCATGACCCCGGTCATCACAAGGAAGCCCACTCCTCCTAACATGGCCCAACAACACATCACAAGACGCTCTACCAACATAAATACACGAAAATAATACTCAATGCAGCCAATAACTTCCACAGATACTCTCACAACATATGCAAGGCTACAACAACATCAATATAACAAAATGAGCCTCTTGGCTAGCAATCAACAAAGGCATATCAAGCCATTAAATTTGCTGTCATTAATGAAAGTAAAACCACAACAAGGCCAACTCACTTGCTGCCCCAAAATAGCAACACTTCCAACTCACCAACCATAGCACATCAATATGGATGAAAGCACAATTCTTTCCCCAATAACATAGTAAGGTAAATATGCTTGAAACCAACAAAATACATCAAATAAAGTCAGATATAAAACTATAAATCATCAACACCCTCAACAATGCCTCTGGTACAAGAATTAATCCGAAAAGTACCACACAATCAAGCAACTAGCAAATGAAGGCCTATTTATCAAAAATAAAAATAAAAATAAAACAAAACCAAGAAAAACCATGCTCCAATCAAAATATTTCAAAAATATTATATTCCATACCTACCTTCCCAAAGTTCAAGAAAATAAAATATATTTTCTACCTACCATAAACTTCCAACCAATCAATTCCAAGGGTAGGTAAAATAAATTTAGCCATTGACCTGGAGTGAAAATAACTTTTAAATAAAAGAATACAAATTACCCCCTTTTAAATTACTTAATGGGCAAAATAATATTACCCAATAAATAAAATTCACTTCAACATTAAATAAATAATACACACTTGAAGGCCAATATTAAATTAAAACTCCATGCACGACATAGACTCAGAAAGACACAGAAGGTTTTTAGCAAACCCAGAAATACAAATATTTCCCACAAACTATAGAATAAAACCTTGCAATAAATTTATGCCTTCATATATTTCCTTCCTCACTATACAAATTTTAGATTCATTTCCCCAAGCTCACACATTCAATCTGTAGACACAGAGCATACAGGAAAATTGTAAAATAAAATATAAAAAGGTAGAATACATCTCCAACCTGCAACCTGTGTTATGGAAGAAGCTGAAGAAGAGATTCCACCAGCCAAACCAAACCCAACCCAACCTCTAGCCAAAATCCAAGAGAGAAGAAAACCAAAACCAAGAAGAAAACTTGCTGGAGAAATTTTTCCAAAGAGGAACCAACCCACAAAAAATTCATGGAAAAGAAAATAAAAAGACAAACATTAACCAAAAACCCTAGCCTCAATCTCAGCCAATCAAAATATTACAATCTATAATATATTTTACCAACCCCGCCATATAATATAATTTTACCTCCCTTTTTAAATTCAACCAATAAGAGAAGAGGGTAGGTAAGGTAAATATAAATCAAGCTTTTTACAATTTGGTGGGAATGTTTTATCATTTTATTATTTATACAACCCACTTAATATAAAATTCAAACTAATAAATAAAACATGAGCCACAATTAAATAAACCAAAGGCGCATAAATGAATTAATGAACTAGATAACATTAAAAGCCAAATAAATATTAAACCATAGGCGATTAAATAAATAAATAAACAAATACCAATAAAGGTCAAATCACAAATAAATATAAAACACATCATAAGCTAAACAATAAAAATTAAATAAATATTAAATCATCATTAAAATAAATAAACATTTAAATATCAAATAATCAAATAACCAAAAAGGCAAGAATCCAATAAATTAAATTAAACATTAGATAACCAAATAATCAAACCACTATTAATCAAAATAATTAAAATAAACATTTTTAATTATTTAATCTCGCATCAATAATCAAATAGTCAATCTTAACATAAAAGGAATAATCAGCCAATACTAACATACTCACACATAGAAGAAACCCAACTTACTAACTATCATGACGACTTGGGCCAAGACATTGACGACTCACAATGAACAACTTAGACCTAGAGTATGTGAGGGGAAATTGTGTCAACTCCGAACCACATACCATTGGGATTTAAAGACATGCTCAGACCTGTGGAGCCAGGTGGAGTCGATGTCTGGTACTTGCAAATCCTGCATCCACAAAGCAACGATACGACATATGCATATATATATTATAATAGACAAGTGTTAGAGAATCGCAACGACACATCCTGCTCGCAATGAGTGATGCGGAATTGTCTCTATCCCGAAGACAGTCATACAACAATCAAACACACCATAAGATCAACTCATCATAGATAATCATTAAATATGGTTAGTACATAAAAACATCATCAAGTGCATGATTAGTATAATTCACGATTATAGTAAGGCATGTAAAATCCATCAACAATTATGCTCATCAAATCACATGATCAATATAATCTTTTGATAGTTAATCACATAATAAGCATGTAGTGTCTAATAAATCACACGATCATTAATGATAGTATCAACATCCTATAAATCATCTGAAATAGCCTATGCCCAATAGTGTTTATCATGCATGAATTAAAGGTCAACTCTAGTCAAACAAGTCAAGTCAGGGGTGGACCCTACAACACATTTCCTTGAGAAGAGCATGTGTCATGGAAGCAAATGACATATGTCCTTAAGAAGGATGTGTCATTTGAAGTAATGGCATGTGTCCTTGAGGATACATGACCATTTAGGAGGGAAACACCCAATTTGGAAGGTTCTATTCCAAAAGAGATTATAAAATAGGGATATTCTTATGGTTTAGGAAATTTGGGATATATTTTTCAGAATTTTAGGCAATTTGGTTCCCTTCCAAAATGAGGAGATTTCCATGACTTGGGATATTTGGGATATTTTCCCCAAATTTTAGGAAATGATTCCTCAAAAAATGAGGATATTTCCATGGTTTAAGATATTTGGGATATTTTCCCAAATTTTAGGAAATGCGCATATATGATGAGGGATAACGGATAGGGTTGACTAAACCTATGGTTAACTAGGTGGGTTAGGCTAGAGGAAGGGTTAGAGTTAGGAGACATGTGGAGAAATAGAATTAATTAATTAATTCTATGCAGGAATATTAGGAGGAAAGGACAAAAGTGAATTAAATAATCAAATTAGGTATTTGATTTATTTAATAGAAGAAAAGGGTCAAATTTAGCTAATTAAATGATTTATGATTGTCAAATAACTAATTAAAGTAGGACTATACCGTAATTGATAAGATTAATTAGCTAGAAGGATGGACAACTAATTCATTAAATAATGTGTAATTATTTAATTAAAGGCACGCCCTAGATAGCTAAATTCAATTAATTAAATTAATCAAATATTTGAACCATTCAAAGTGGCTTATTATAATTAGCTATTATAAAGTATTTGAACCATATTTCTTATTATATTCTTCCCTATGCAAATTAGTTCATTATAAATAAACTAAAAAATAATAATCCTAAATCATTATAAAAAATAATTACATAAAAATAAAAAAAGCAAAAAATTAAAAATAAAAATAAAACAAAAATAAAAATAAAAATTCTTGAAGCGTTCTTCAAGATCTAGACATCATGGAGCCACAAATTATATCAATCTTCATACAAGCATGTGTTTATGATTGAGACATTTATGTCTTGTCATGTCATGTCATGTTATTGCATCAACACTTGTGATCACATTCAAAGAGCATTGCACCATCGATCTTCATCAACTACAACAGATCTGAGGTATAACCTTCAATATTTTACTTCAACATTTCAATTCAATTCAAGGGTTGATTCCAAATCCAAGGTTTGACCTAGGCAAACCCTTATCAACAACACAATTTCTCTTATTCTATGTGCAGGTCACAAGTTCAAAAGCTACAATTCTATTTAATCAGTCAGAGTAAACAAAGACAATTAAATCCAACTTTTGTAGGAGAAAAGAGAAAAGAACAAGATCACCCCACACACCTATGTCTAATGAATTTATATCAAATCTTTAGGAGATCATTTTGGACTTTATTCTAATCCCAAATTGATATTTGTTATTTGCATTTGACATTCTGAGGACAAGGTCGCCCAGAGCATCCTTGTCCCACACTTTCAAGCCTAGATTCTAGACACAGGTTCTCCTCGGCTTTGTTATTCTAGATATGTGTTTATGGTTGCATATAAAATCTAAAAAGAATCATGCATATTGATTTATGTCAATTTCACACCTTTAGCCCTAGATCTTGCATTCAATTTACATCTTTCCATGGCTCATTTTCAACTCAAACAAATGGAAAACCAAAAGTCAATCAGCTTTCATCCTTTGGGAGTGAATCCATTGAATTTACCTTCATTTAATATAATTACTTGTGAAAATAGGCTTATTCCTTATTTATAAAGCTAAATTAGTGATAACCTATTTTCACCTCACTACATTTTTGGCGAACCCGATGCTTTTAGCATTTAGCATATTTCCGATTGGGTTTTTTCAAATATAATTTTTCATAATGGAATTCACAAAATCTAATTGGTTTGGTATTTCACATGTGATTACATTTTTCATAATCTATTTTTATCAAAATCATGTGTTGGATAATAGCTTCTTTCACTTGATGTTGCTTGCATTCATTCATACAACTTTATTGTATTTATTTATGAGGGTTTCAAAGATCTTTCCTACATTCAAGTCATTTCTCAAAGCTTTCATATGTATTTCATATTTCTAAATGATGATATATATAAATAAGTTAATGTAAGATTTTGATTTCATAAAAGATTTGGTAGATGTTTCAAATATAACTCTTGCTAATATTATAGATGATATTAAAATTAATCACACTAGTACCTCTCCCAAGTATCTTTAATTCATGAGGAAAAAATCAATAATCCTATCAATGATCTCTTGGGTGGATATGCAACATTGAGGATTAAGATTGAACCATCATCTTCTCACAAAGATACTTTGGTGCAAGAGGGACAAGGTAAACATATTAAACTTAATAGATCTATCCCTCTAGATCCTTTGTATTCTCCTAGAGCTTATCTTAATCACCAACATATTTTGAGGCAAGGTGATGTTATAAATTTTTTTCATGATGTATCTCCTAACATAATATAGATGAAGTTTTAGATGACGAGAATACTCCTTCTTAACCTAACAAAGTGGACATGAATAGTGGTGATAGAAACGAGAATATTCCTAGAAAGGATATTCCTTCGTCATTTATTCATCCCTTTGTCCCTTCAATATGTCCTTACACAACAAATTACATAGAGGTCTATAATGAAAATCATTCACCTCCTTTATCACTTCTTTTACCAAAACCTTATCCTTGTATCGCTCAAGGGAGAAGACCTATCCATATTGGCAATCAAGAAAAGCTAGCAAAAAGAATCTTTTGGAGACTCAAATATGATAAAAACATTACCTTTCCTTTTTTAAGACATATCAATAATTATAAGAATAAATATGGTAGTGTGTATTTCCACTTTTATAATATCTATTATCATTATGTTGATGGTTGTAAAGATTTAAAACCATTTTTTCAAGATTTATATGATAGAGGGGGGTGACCCCGTAGCGCAACAGTTAGTTGCAAGTCATGTTAATATGGAAACCATGACTCGATTCCCTATAGATCTAAATTTTCTCTTGGAAGACTGATGTGAAAGGCATTTTAGATAGTGACCTACCATGTAGATGAGCCCCTCACATTGGACAATATGCACATGCTACAAATAAAGGAGACAAATATTGGTGGACCCTACACTGACTTGGCAAGATTTTTCACCCTTCTTGGGATTAGTGATTACAAGATGAGGTGTTAATGCCTCCAATTACACACTATGGATGGTAGGAAGTGGTACTCATGCTAAGGAGGGATAAGGAGAATCTTCTAAGGCACGCAAGGAGGAGGTAGGGGTATAAGGTGAGGAGTGGAGAGATAAGGTGATCGAGAGATATAAGGATGAAGGTCAGGAGTGATAGGGGATGGAGAGATAAGAGAGGTTCGTTGTAGTGGAGGGATAAGGAGATATGGAGAGATAAGAGTTGTATGAGCATGGAGTGATAAGGTGAACACAGTGACAAGAAAAAAATGAGATATGGAGATATAAGGGTTGCATGAGCATGGAGTGATAAGGTGAGTGAAGTGATAAGGAAAAAGGAGTAATAAGGAGAATGAAGTAACAAGGAATATCATAATAGCACATAAATTAGCAAGAGACAAACCAAGGAGGTGTTAATGCCTCAGCAAGCCCAAAAAAAAAAATCACCATGTGGATGGGGTCCCCCAACATGACCCCACTAGTTCATAGCTCTAGTCAAAATCGATTATTGATTATAAAAAAAAAAAAGATTTATATGACAGATCTTGTATACATGTCATATCAGATCTCATGTTGTTTCTTGATCCAAATTTGAAAGTGGTGCATTAGAACTTCCTTTGTCTATTATGTTTCTCCTCACTATGTGACATTAGTAGCTTACCTTTTGGGGGCTTTTTGTCATTTGTTGTGGTACAGTTTCATGTCCAACCATACTTGGTTAGAAACATAATAGTCTTTCTTATTCTTGTCTGCATGCTTGGGGGCAATAATAGTGTTTCAATCTTCTCTCTATTCAAGGATTTCCTTTTCCTTTGTTCAATTGCACCTTTCATTATTTGATAGCATTTCTTGCATATAATTATCCTCCATGTGAGTACATGTGTGTCCCTTGGTTAGGATCTGAGTCAATACAGATTTATTCCTAGGACCTCAATATTTAGAATCCAAATAATCTCTCCTTAGTGAATGTGTGTAATCCTTCACTAAGAATTCACTTTTTTATCAATGGGGAAGGTGTGTATTTTTAGTTTCCTTCCCCTTTTCAAAGATACCATCTTTATTGAAGATATCCTCTATTTTTTCAGAGGTTGAAATCTTCAGACAAATATATCTCCCTCCTTTTGCTAGGCATACCTCAAAAGGATTCCTTTACACTTGTTGCAAGATACTTCTTTTACAACTATCTACTCCTTGCTTTGAAAGAGTTGTGCCTCTTTAGGTTAGAGTGATGTAAATTATTGCGGCCTCCTTGTTGCTTATTTCCAGTTTAATATTACAAGACTTCCTCATGAACAACAAGATTTGTTTGGTTATCCTTGTTACATATTCTACTCACAAATAGTATGCTTTGTTTGGTTATACTTGTTGTTGTTGGCATTATGTGAACCGACATGAAGACATAATGATATTGTATGTTGTCATTGATGTCAATATGAGACATGGTGTGAACCGGCACATGTGATAGGTGAAGAGAGAGGAACCAGCATATGTATGAACTGGTTTATATGCCAAAGTGAAGCGGCAAGGTGAACCGGCATGTAGTTATGGGAACCAGTATGTAGTTATCGGAACCGGCACATGGAAGCATTGTATGACTACCGGTTGGTAGGTAGCTTCCACTTCAAGGTTTTCGGTTGGAGTACCTCAAGTCTGTGTGACTCAATCGATGATCTTTGTGTGATGAGTTAACAGTATGATGGAGGATAGATATGTTGCCACGTAAGCTCTGTGCGTGTGAAGGATCTTGCATAAAGAAGACTATTCCTATCTACCTCGGGAATGAGCGAATTCTGTCAAAGGGTGATAACACGTAAAGGGTTATCAGCTGCCATGAAATCGGTGGATAATGGACGATGGAGAATGTCTTGAGATCGACTCAAGATTGTTGCATTTAATGCAGTATGATTCAATGGTCAGGATCGAACCATTTGAATTGCTTAACCTAACAGGTTTAGGGTTTAGGGTTTTTGCTACTGACCTGTATGTTTCCTATAAGGTCGATGTTGTGTTTCTTTCTGAAGTTGTTGGCAAAAGTTGTGAGTGTGTATCCAAGAGAAGTGATATGTGATTCTTGCCAAACCAGAGGAGAGAAGAGATATCTGCAAAGTGAATGTGTAGAAGGTGAAGAGGAGCCTCAACAGATCTGCATTAGCATTTAGTGTTGTTCATAGATCATTGTAATACTTGTTGATCTCTAACCACTTCAACAGTTGTAAAATCCCCTAACAGGGTAGCCTTAACTGGCTTGATTCAAAATCCCTTAAATCGAGTGGTCTTAATCGGCTTGATTAAAATCCCTTAACTGGGTAACTCGAGGCTAATGAGTTCTAAGAAGCTAGAGAGCTTAGGAGATCCTTTCAGCTATTGAGTTCTTGAAATCCTCTAACAAGGTGACCCTATCGGGCGATCCCTAACAAGATCGGTTCCTACCAGAACCTATTGTAATGTCCTTAATCGGATAAAGCTCCTAACAAAGCAAACTTCTAAAGAGTTCAAAAAGAATCTTGTGGGTATTCATCTCCACCATGGTTTTTCCCAGTTGGGTTTCCACGTGAAAAAATATGTGTGTCATGTGAAATGCTTTTGTCTTGTGATGCTTTGTTTTACCTATTAAGCACATGAAGGTTCTATGTTTTATGCCTGTCTATAAAACATATAGAACTCACTCTTGTGAAGATTTGATGGTTAATTTTACTTGTTTATGCATGAGAATATAATGATACTGTAGTATTGAGCTAAGAGGAAATCTTATTGAGTGACCGGTTCATGACTGATTGAGTTGTACTGAATGTTACCGATTGCACTCTGTTTTACTGGTATCCCTGTTTGTCAGTCATTTGGAATATTTGTTGTCAAACTGGTTTTGGACTGTATTTGTGTTGGTACTGATTCACTCCCCCTCTTAGTATTGGTTTGGTACTAGTGGTTCATCATTGAGTTATCAATTGGTATCAGAGCACTCTAGGTCCTCTATGTTGTAAGCTTAACCGCTTGAGGAAAAGATCCTAGTCAAATGATGAAGAGGGAAGGTCCAAAGTTTAACAGGGAAAATTTTGGTATATGGAAAGACAGGATGAAGATATTCATCAAAAGCATGAGTGTTCAACACTAGAGTTATGTTGAAAATGTATAGGTTGTTCCTACCAGTACTCTCACCAATGACCAAAAGAGAGAGATACAAGAAAATGGGCAAGTCATGGAAGCCCGCATCAATAGTCTATCTGAGATTGAGTTTATTGATGTTCAGGACAAGAAAAATCCCAAAGAGGTATGGGATGCTCTAGAAAACATCTATGGTGGTGACGAGCATGTAAAACAGGCTAAGGAAGAGAGCCTGAGAGGGAAGTTTTAAGACATGCGAATGGTTGAAGGAGAGACCATTCAGTAGTATGGAATAAGAATCAAAACAGTTGTTGGAGAAATAAAGAGTGCAAGTGGCAAAATAGAAGATTCCACTGTGGTAAGCAAAGTCCTGAGATCCCTGTTGCCGGTCTATGCAATAAGGGTTGCTACTATTCAGGAGCTGAGATCAATAGACAAGTCTAAGGCATCCTTGGAATCCATCATAGCCAAGTTGATAGCCTATGAGCTGAATAGTTTTGATGGTAGTGTTCAAAAGACAAAATTAGCTTTTAGAGTCTCTTCCATACCTTCCAGAAAAGGAAAAGAGGCTAGCACTAGTGAGGAACCTAATCAGAGTAGAGAAATGAAGGATGAAGAGTTTCTGATGGAATTTGAAGCACTTCTTGCTAGGAAATTCTCAAAAGGAACTGGTAAATACAAAGGTAAGCTACCTTTGAAATGTTTCTCTTGTAACCGGATAGGACATATTGCTATGAACTGTCCTAATAGTGACAACAAGGATAAACTGGAAAGGTTCAAGAAATTCAAAGGAGGAAACCGGATAAATTGTTTTATGGTAGTTGATGAAGGTGTCACAGATGAGGAATCAGAAGATGAAGAGAATGAAGACATTGTGTTTGTTGTTGTAAAAGAAGATGTGGCACACAAGAAGGCTTTTGTCTCCCAGTTTGATGATTCCAATGAGTGGATCATTGACAGTGGCTGTTCTCACCATATGACTGGTGACCGGAGCAAGTTTCTATCCTTAGAGGAGTATGATGGTGGTGTGGTTCGCTTTGGAAATGATGCACCATGCATGGTCAAAGGAAGAGGGTCCATCTCTTTGAATGAAAAGAGTAGTGCTGACAATGTGTGTTGGGTTGATGGTCTCAGACACAACCTTCTAAGTGTTGCCCAGCTAAATGACAGTGGCCTCACTCTGAAATTAAAGAATGGAGCTTGCAGAATCAAGGGAAAAGATGGTAAATTGGTGGCCACTGGCATGCAGACTAAAGGCAACTTATTTCATCTGAATGCAAATATAAGTACATGTCTTATGGCTAAGCTTGATGATAGCTGGATATGGCATAGGAGACTCTGCCATGTAAACTTTGATAAAATTGTAAAGGCTAGTAAGATCAAGGCAGTTAGAGGGTTACCAGTGCTGAGCAAACTGGATAATACCTTGTGTAGAGAATGTCAATTGGGGAAAATGTCTTCCTTAACCTTTAAAGGTAAATCTTTCACTGCTGACAACTTGCTTGATCTTGTGCATACTGATTTATGTGGTCCTATGAAAACTAGAAGTGTGCAGGGTGATAGGTACTTCATGATTCTCACTAATGACTGCTCAAGAATGATGTGGGTCACATTCTTGAAAGACAAGTCTAAATCTTTTGGGAAATTCAAAGCTTTCAGAGCATAAGTGGAGAAGGAAAGCGGTAAAAGGATCAAATGTCTCAGAATTGATCAAGGAGGGGAATTCACTTCCAGTGAATTCAACAAGTATTGTGAAGAATTTGGCATCAAGAGACAATTGTCTGCCCCTCAGACTCCACAGCAGAATGGCCTAGCAGAAAGGAATAACTGGACTGTGGTTGAAGCAGCTAGAACCATGTTGATCCAAGGAAAGGTAGCTCACACCTTTTGGAGAGAAGTGGTGAGCACTGCAGTCTACACTATGAACCGGGTACTCATCAAAAAGGGTAAGGACAAAACTCCTTATGAGTATTGGACCGGTAAGACACCTGTGGTTAACTACTTTAAGGTATTTGGTAGAAAATGTTACATCAAGAGAAGTGAACATCAGGGCAAATTTGAAGCTAAATGTGATGAGGGAATATTTCTAGGATATTCCACCAAGAGTAAAGCTTTCAAGTGCTACAACAATAGGACTTAGAGAATTATGGAAAGCATCAATGTAAGAGTTGATGAATCCTCTGAGAAGACTGAGGAAAATGGTAGTGAGCAAGTTGTAAATGAACCGGTTACAACCTTCTGGGAACCGGTTGTTAGTCAACCGAGTACCAGTAACAATGTTCCTGAACCGATGAATGTTGATACTGATGAAGATGAGGATGAAGAAGAAAAGCAAGAAGAACTAGTTAAGACCATTCCTCGGTATGTCAAGTTGAATCATGATCCCAAGCAGATCATAGGTGATAAGGATGCAGGAATCCTTACCAGAAGAAAGATCAGAGAAAACTCATGTATGATTTCTGAATTTGAGCCTAAGTCATTCAAAGAGGCTCATAAAGATGAAGACTAGATCAAGGCAATGGAAGAAGAACTTGACCAAATAGAGAAAAATGGTACATGGTCCTTGGTGCCTAGACCAGAGCATAAAAATGTCATTGGCACCAAATGGGTGTTCAGAAATAAGTTGAATGAGGATGGCACAATGATTAGGAATAAAGCTAGATTGGTATGCAAAGGATATGCTCAAGAAGAAGGTGAAGACTATGGGGAAACCTTTGCTCCTGTAGCCAGATTGGAAGGAGTTCGTATGCTTCTTGCATGTGCAGCTTTTAAGAGGTTCAAGATATATCAAATGGATGTAAAATTTGCATTCCTAAATGGTGTACTTAAAGAGGAGGTGTGTATTGAGCAACCAGATGGGTTTTCCCTATCTAAAGATAGTGACATGGTATGTAGGCTACATAAAGCATTATATGGTCTAAAGCAAGCACCTAGGGCATGGTATAAGCACCTACATTCCCATCTTATGAAGATTGGATTTGAGAGAACAAGTGAAGATAGCAATATCTACTTGAAGTCTGAAGGAGATCAGATTCTGATATGTGAAGTTTTTGTTGATGACATCATCTTTGGTGGAGATGACAAGATGAGTCATGAGTTTGCTGATGAGATGAAGAAAGAGCTTGAGATGTCACTCATAGGGGAGATTAAGTTCTTCATTGGACTGCAGATCCAGCAAATGGAAGATGGAATCTTCATCACTCAGTCCAAATATGTCAAAGAGGTGTTGAAGACTTTTGGCATGGAAGATAGCAAACCAGTTGGTACACTGATGGTGACCAGTTGCAAATTGACAAAAGAGGATGATTCCGCATTGGTTGATGAGAAGGAATACCAATCAATGATTGGTAAGTTGCATTATGTAGTGCATAGCAGACCGGATATTGCACATGCAGTTGGAATTACTGCAAGATTCCAAAAGAGTCCAAGAGAATCTCACTTGATTTCAGTCAAGTGGATTCTTAGGTATCTGAAGGGAACAGTTGACTATGGATTGTGGTACCCATATAGTAATAATTTCAATCTGAAAGTGTTCATAGATGCTGATTGGGCAGGCAATGTGGATGACTGGAAAAGCACAACCGGTGGTGCATTCTTTCTCAGTGGTAGACTAGTTTCATGGATGAGTCAAAACCAGAGTTGTATCTCTCAGTCTATAGCGGAAGCGGAGTATGTTGCAACTTTCATGAACTGCACTTAGACAATCTCGATGAAGCATGTACTGGAAGGCTTCAAGATCCCTATATCAGAACTGGTAAGTATATTCTATGATAACACAAGTGCTATCAATTTATCAAAGAATCCGGTTTTACATTCTAGAACCAAGCATTTTGAGCTTAAGTATCATTTCTTGAGGGAAAAGGTTCAGAATAAAGAGATTGCACTGGAGCATGTGTCCAGTAAGGAGCAGTTAGCGGACATATTCACCAAGCCTCTCCCAAAGACAACATTTGTGCATTTGAGAGGTGAATTAGGGGTATTGCCCCTTCGGGAGGTGAACTAAAAGTGATTGTTCCACATCAGTCAGGTACTGGAAAGACAAATTTTTGGTTGATTGGTGTGTTGAAGGATGCTACTCCTCAGGGGGAGCAGCATGATGAAATAGTGATGACTGTACCTTCACTTTGGCATTGTTGTCAAAGGGGGAGAAAGAGTGAAGTGAAAAGATATCTGCAGCAAATGGGGAGAAGATGTGAAGTAGAGAAGATATCTCTTGTATATTGCCATCAATGCCAAAGGGGGAGATTGTTGGCACTATGTAAACCGGCATGAAGACATAATGATATTGTATGTTGTCACTAATGTCAATATGAGACATGGTGTGAACTGGCACATGTGATAGGTGAAGAGAGAGGAACCGACATATGTATGAACCAGTTTATATGCCAAAGTGAAGCGGTATATTTGTTCAAGGTGAACCGGCATGTAGTTATGGGAACCATCACATGGAAGCATTGTATGACTACCGGTTGGAGTACCTCAAGTCTGTGTGACTCAATCGGTGATCTTTGTGTGATGAGTTAGTAGTATGATGGAGGACAGATCGTGTTGCCACGTAAGCTTTGTGCGCATGAAGGATCTTGCATAAAGAAGACTATTCCTATCTACCTCAAGAATGAGTGAAGTCTATCAAACGGTGATAATGCGTAAAGGGTTATCAGCCGCCATGAAATCGGTGGATAATGGATGATGGAGAATCTCTTGAGATCGATTCAAGATTGTTGCATTTAATGCAGTATGATTCAACAGTCAGGATCGAACCGTTTGAATTGCTTAACCTAACAGGTTTAGCGTTTAGGGTTTTTGCTACCGACTTGTATGTTTCCTATAAGGTCAATGTTGTGTTTCTTTCTGAAGTTGTTGGCAAAAGTTGTGAGTGTGTATCAAGAGAAGTGATACGTGATTCTTGCCAGACCAGAGGAGAGAAGAGATATCTACAAAGTGAATGTGCAGAAGGTGAAGAGAAGCCTAAACGGATCTACACTAGCATTTAGTGTTGTTCATAGATCATTGTAATACCTGTTGATCTCTAACCACTTCAACAGTTGTAAAATCCCCTAATAGGGTAGCCTTAACTGGCTTGATTCAAAATCCCTTAAATCGGGTGGTCTTAATCGGCTTGATTAAAATCCCTTAACTGGGTAACTCGAGGCTAATGAGTTCTAAGAAGCTAGAGAGCTTAGGAGATCCTTTCAGCTATTGAGTTCTTGAAATCCTCTAACAAGGTGACCCTACCAGGTTTAACCCTTAACCGGGTGATCCCTAATAGGATCGGTTCCTACCAGAACCTATTGTAATGTCCTTAACCGAAAAAGGCTCCTAATAGAGCAAACTTCTAAAGAGTTCAAAAATCAGCTTGTGGGTATTCATCCCCACCGTGGTTTTTCCTAGTTGGGTTTCCATGTGAAAAAATATGTGTGTCATGTGAAATGCTTTTGTCTTGTGATGCTTTGTTTTACCTGTTAAGCACATGAAGGTTCTATGTTTTATGCCTATCTATAAAACATATAGAACTCACTGTTGTGAAGATCTTATGGTTAAGTTTACTTGTTTATGCATGAGAATATAATGATACTGTAGTATTGAGCTAAGAGGAAAGCTTATTGAGTGACCGGTTCATGACTGATTGAGTTGTACTGAATGTTACCGGTTGCACTCTATTTTACCGGTATCCATGTTTGCCAATCATTTGGAATATTTGTTGTCAAACCGGTTTTGGACTGTATTTGTGTTGGTACTGATTCACCCCCCCTCTCAGTGCCGATTTGGTACTAGTGGTTATCCTTGTTACATATTCTACTCACAAATAGTATGCTTTGTTTGGCTATACTTGTTGTTGTGTCCAGTAAGAACTTCCTTGCAATAAGAGAGCTTTGATTGGTAAAATATTTTTTTCACTCATTTTTGCAAATTTTCTTACATACAATTCATTCTTTGGTTAAATAAAATGAATACCAAATAAAATATTAATTTCCATAAAAGATAGGCACTCATTTGGTCTTGATAATGCTTTATTTTTGCAGATGAGTAGAACTAGCATAACACGGCTTGATAGACTATTTCGCCTCTTCCTTTCCAAATGGATTACATGAAATTACACAACTCAACTTGCTAGTCTATGAAATCTATGTTTCATTTCTCCTTACCCATGAACCCATAGAATAATACACCTTGGTAGTAATTGGATCATGGTTTATCACTTGATGTATGCTCTTACTCTTTCCATGTGACCAATTTTTCTCTTGCAATAGAATTTCAGGAATGATATTAGTGACTAAGAAATTTTAATTGTTGAGGTCTCTTCAACTAGTTGACTTGGAATATGTGTTTTTAGTACTAACCCCTTTTCTAAGTCCTTGTATGTGATTATGTGAGTTAAGGTCCCAAGTTTGGGGGCTTGTTCCCTTGAATTTAGTGATGTCTTATTTCTTTGTAATATTTCTCACAATTGTTCATATCTCTCTCCATCTTTCTTCTACTTTACTATGAGTATATGTATAGGCTCATACTTCCACTAAAGTGAGGGATAAATGTATCATCATAAATTATAACCTTGTACAATTTACACCACTTTTTGTGCCCCTAGTTTAGTGTGTCCCATCTTAGCTCTTATCCAAACCCATTTGCAACCTCTTACCTCTAAGTTGATGTCATCTATTTGCATGGTGACTTGGAACCCAATCTTGAGCTATGTGCACCCCATCCTAAACCTGTTCACCTTGTTTTGGGTGGACAAGGGCATTTGGGTCACCCTTGTCCATAAATATCAAGCCCAGATTTGAATATGTTAATGCCCACTTTCCACTAGTCAATTCTCGATCACGATGCCTCAATTTAACTGTTGGAGGTTGGCCTAATTTTGGAAATTCCTTGAGAACACTATATAAGAGCATTCTTCCAATTTATTTGACATACACAATCCATTATTCACATTCGTTATCATCCACAAGCATTCAATGAGCATCAAGGCAATATTTCATCCCACCATATTTTTCAATCATTCTTCAAGATCTAGACATCATAGAGCAAAAAATTATATCAATCTTCATACAAGCATGTGTTTATGATTGAGTCATTTATGTCTTGCCATGTCATGTTATGTCATGTCATGTTATTGCATTAACACTTGTGATCAAATTTCAAGAGAATTGCATCATCAATCTTCATCAATTATAGCAAATTTGAGGTATAACGTTCAATATTTTTCTTTAACATTTTAATTCAATTCAAGGGTTAATTCCATACCTAAGGCTTGACCTAGGCAAACCCTTATCAACAACACAATTTATCTTCTTCACTATGTAGGTCACAGGTTCAGAAGCTACAATTGTTAAATTTGGCAAAATAGATAGAGACAATCAGATCTAGCTTTTGTAGTAGTGAAAAGTGGAGGACAAGGTAACCCTACACACCTATGTCCAACGAATTTCTGTCAGATCTTGAGGAGATCATTCTGGACTGCATTTTGGCCTTGGTATATCATTTGTTGTCTACATCTATCATTTTAATGACAAGGTCACCTAGAGAATCCTTGTCCCACACTTTCAGGCCCAAATTCTAGACATAGATTCTCCTTAGCTTCCTTATTCCAGATCTATGTTTATGGATGCATATTAAATTTGAAACTACTCATCCATATTGATTTATGTCAATTTCACACCTTTTTTCCTAGATCTTGCATTCAAATTACATCTTTCCATAGCTCATTTTCAACTCAAATAGAGGGACAACCAAAATTCAATCAACATTCATCCTTTAGGAGTGAATCCAATGACTTTACCTCCCTTTAATGTAATTAGCTATGGAAATAGGGTCTTTCCTTGTTTATAAAGCTAAAGTAGTTAATAACATATCTTCACCTTATTATAGGAGTATTAAGTGAATAAGGAAATATTTGAACATCTAAGATCATCCTATCAAAGGTTTCTCATTAAGGGGATTTGAGTTATCAAGGTCTATTTTTCAAGGTATTTTCTATGGCTTAGGAGATTACATTTTTAGAGATCTCTGTGATGGAATTTGGGATCTAAAATTTCATCAATCTCTTAGAAATATTGTTATTAGTAGGGTTCAAGATAATAGTTTTAGATATCTTTGACCTTTTAAAGATAGGGTAAAATTGGTACTAGTTTGAGTAACAACAAATTTCTTGTCAGGGTTTGGGGATTGGAATTTCACTTTACCATATTCACAAAGTAGATGAAACTAGAAAAAAGAAAGCTTGAAGTCTGATGTTCAAGGAACTAGATCAAGGTTTTGAGGTTTAGGGTTTTGGATTAACTATTACCAAACAAAGATAAAATTAGTAAGGAGAAAGTGTAAAGTCCGAAGTCTAACAAACCCCAAAACTCTAAAGTCTGAAGTTCAACAAACTTAGAAATTCCAAAGTTTTAAGTTTCAATGCCTATAAACTTCAAAATCTGAAAAGTGTCCATTGAGGATCCAAGGTCAAGGTTACAACTTATTCATTTTACTAATGGGTCAAAATTTAAATTGTGAAAGTTCAAAGCCTAATGTTCGAAAATTGTCAATAAGGTTAACTTGAAAGTTACATTTTGGGGGTGGGGAATCATGGATGAGCCTTTTCTCTTACAATATGTTAACTTAAGTGTTAAGTTGAAAGTATGATGTTTGATGCTCAACACACTTAGAGATTTTTTAGCATTGAAGAAGAGGTTTTCAGGGTTCTGAGGTTGGGTTTTCACCTTACCTTTTTCACAAACTAACGAACTCCAAAAGGAAAAAGCATAAAACACTTGGAGTTTTTTTTGTAATTTGATTGAGAATACATTGTTTTAGAGGGATTTGTTGCCACAACAGGGAGGTTCATGTTAATGCCAAATAAATATTTCTAAGTTTCTTTTTAATCATTTGAAGCATTCAAGATTAAAATTAAATACATAAAATATTCATGATCGATACCAACACTGAGGCACAAAATTAAACTAATCCATTCTCATTTATTCAAATTATAATTCCCTCATGAAGAGCAGTCTAGTAAGCATAATTACAATTTACATGGCATGGGACTCAAATGTCCTTACTTTATATATTTTCTTGAAATGAACTACTAGAATGCATGGAGAGAGATTAGTAGGAGTGTCCCATATTACCTCCAATCAATAAGCGCTTGAACCCAATGGTGGTTATCATGCCACTTGACCATGTGGAAATCATAGGTCCACCCCACCATGCTAGGAGATACATGAACAAACACACGCACTCACATAGAGAACAATGGGAGAAGTCTTACACTCACATCAGACATGGAGAATAAATGGCATCCTATAAAGTGAAGTAAAAACCAACATAGAAGACATCTTTCAAGTGCTACTCACGCTACACTAGGACAAGATGCTAGAGAGCCAATTAGGGAGTGTCCTCACATAGCATAAAGGATAGTAACCACATGGAACTGAATACCCTCTCATATAGATGATAATTAATTATCCAATACAAGTACTTAAGGCATGCAAGGGGCAACCATTATTTTGGATAATCAATTACCTATATTTCATTAGTCTCCACTTGATTAATTGATTACCATACTCATGCCACTTTGGTCTAGGATCATATTGGAATCCACTCCCATAATACTCTCTAGTGCTTAATTTTTAAGCTCATCGTGTTCCCCAATGAACATGGGAAAAACCACAAACAAGGCAAATTTCACTTTTCACAAGTTTCCACATAAAAAAAAAACATTTTTCTCAATTCTTTACAATTTTATATAATACAAGATCTAATTTCACTTTTGAAAAAAGTATAAAAACACTTTCACATTATGTTCCATCATAATTTTCCAAAATTTCATTTTTTCCTCATTTTCACAATTTCATCACAAACAACAAAAATCCCAAAACTCCATGAAAATAGCACAAAATTCATCAAAATTCAAAAATCACAAAATCAAAATGTTACGAACACCCTTTTGATTTAAAAGTGCTCAACACCCTCTTTTAACATAAAACATGCATTTTAATCATCCTACGGGAGATTAGGTAGCATAACAATACATTTTTTACAATTTCATAAAATTTCTCAAATAATTAAAATAACTATCAAATTTAATTTTATAAATGATGGGAATTCTTTCCCCACTCCATTAAACAACTTCCAAACTTTCATAAACAAGAACAAAATGAATTGGAAGAGAAATGAAGGTTCTACCTCAATTTCTGCTCAAATTTCACACACACAAAATGAAAGCTTGATTCCTTGTGGTATTATGATACCCCTCCAAACCCTATCCTAATGCAGCCAATTTAATTCAATTTCATCCACTCTATCTCTCACAATCCTCAAAACAAGTTTCAGTTGTAGGATTTTCTCCTCTCACAATTTTCTTCCCACCATTGAAATAATGCAAAAATGAACAACCTTTTTCCTATTTACCCAAAAACCCACTTTCACTTTTTAAAAATAAAATAAATAATTTAATTCCTTTATCCTAAATGCATATAATTTACCCTAAATTCTCAAAACACATAATTAAAAATACTCATAAACCACATTTTAATTTCAATCATTAAATTACCATTTAAACTATAACTCTCATTTTTGTATTTAAATTTTATGAAAAACTATAAATTAACATAGACATCCAAACACTCATTACTATTATTACACATGGGTATTAGAGTTTTTGGTGAATTACCAATCATAGTATCCAGGGTGTAATACTAAACATAATTTAATGAGAAATCATACTCGCATTGAGTATGATGTGTAAGGTAAAATGGGTATAGCCAATGTGACATCTCTTCATAACCACTATTAGGGAGTAACTCATATTTGTAAAGCCACATGGTAAAATTATCGATACCTATAACCACTCAATGCAGGTCAAGTGTACCTATGCACATATATAATAGTCAAAGCACATACAATCTCCCCAAACAAGGTGCAAAATCATAATCATGAAAATAGTCACACAAGCATACATGAGAATAATTAACTAAAACAAGCATACATTAGCATAATAACCATACTATAATAATATTATCACTGTCCTGGAAAGCATATATGATGGGGAGTTTCTCACAAAAAGGTTTCTCCTTTGAATAATAGGTGGGAAAAGATGTTTTAGTGAGTTTCCAACCTTGTTCACACCCTACTCTTGTGCAATTTCAAATCAAACAACTAAACTCCTTTGGAGTGCTCCCTATCAACTTGTTGCTCCCATTTCTCACACGTATAGCTAGGATTCACTAGAGTAAATCCAACCTCAAGTTTCCAAATCTCTAACATACACTTGTGGACCTATCGATAGTCCATTATTCATTCATTGATCCCAACCATGATCAATCACTCCAAAATTTAGAAAATGCATCAATAAAACTAGGTAAAACTAGGTGCTCCTACACCATACTCCCCCAATGAGAAAGAATTCAAGTGACTCCTTTAGGAAAAAAAGAGAGGGAAATTCCAAGCTTAGGAAAGTCCACTTCAGGTACCCAAGTGGCCTCAAATTCTGGAAGATGTTGCCACTTGACCAAATCTTCCATATAGGCGGTATGCCTAGTCTTCTTGAGGATTCTTGAATCCAATACCTTCTAAGCTTGTAGCATAGATGCAGGTGGCAAGGGAAGGTCTCAAAGTGATTGGGAGATCTCTGAGACTCTACTACATTCCTCTGGAAGTGTGCCTTTGTACTACACCAAGTCTGCAACATCAAATATAGGAGATAAAGCAATGTCCCCGGGTAGATCAAGTTTGTAGGCATTGTGCCCATACTTAGCTAAGATCTTACATGGTCCAATCCTCCTCATTTGAAGCTTGCTAGGGATACCTTTCTAAAGCCTTTCTTTGTTCAAATGAACCATGACCAAGTCACCAACAACAAATTGAACATCCCTCCTCTTTTCATCCACTTTGTCTTTGATTCTTTGAGAGTTGTGTAGTAAAGCCTGCCTAACCTTCTCATGAATCTCTTTCATGGACTGAGCCATGTCTATAGCATGTCCACTCTTTTGTTCCATCTTCCCAATATCTCTGATCTCCAACACACCTCTAGGATGAAGGCCATAAACTACTTCAAAAGGACTCTTACTGGTTGATCTATTCACATTGTCATTGTACCCAAATTCAGCTTGATGGATGATCTGAACCCAAACTTGTCCATACTCCTTTGTCAAACACCTAAGAAGGTTACCAAGTGTCCTATTTACCACCTTTGTTTGGCCATCCTTTTGGGGATGGTAGGTTGAGCTGAAAGACAAGTTAGTACCCAATTTCTACGATAAATTTTTCCAAAAATGACCAATGAATTTTGCATCTCTATTTGATACTATACTGATGGGTAAGCCATGAATCCTAATGAATTCATTTAAAAACAAATGATCAATGTGACTAGCATCATGTGTCACCTTACATTGAATTAAATGGGCCATTTTGCTAAATCTATCTACCACAACATAGATGCTATCAAATCTTGATTTGGTCTTGGGTAAACCAACAACAAAGTCCATACTTACACATTCCCATGGATGGTTTGGGATAGGTAAAGGCTGATAGAGTCCAACATTAGAAGAGGCCCCCTTTTCCTTTTGACAAACCACACATTTCTCCACATATTTTATGATATGCCTTTGCATCTTTGGCCAATACTAGAATCTTTGGACAAGTTCCAAAGTCTTATTCAACCCAAAATGTCCACTTAAACAACCATTGTGCTTCTCTTACATCAAATTTTCTCTCATAGACCCTCTAGTTACACAAAGTTGTCCTCCTTTAAACAAAAGACTATATTGTAAGGTAAAATATGCATATTCACCATGAAAATTATTTCTAAATTCTTGACAAACCTTGTAGATGGCAGCAAAGTCTTTACCATCTTGGTATAACCCTTTGAAACTATCCACTCCAATGCTCTTGAGCTGCACTTCTTGAATTGTTAGCAACCTTCTACTTAATGCATCAAAAACCTTATTGCATTGACCTTTCTTATGTTTAATGGTGAAAGTATAGGACTGCAAATACTCTACCCATTTCATATGCCTATGATTCAACTTTTCTTGTGAGTTGAGAAAACTAAGAGCTTGGTTATCAGTATAAACCACAAATTCTTTAGGCAACAAATAATGCCTCCATTTCCTAAGTAATTGAACAAGTGCATATAACTACAAATCATAGGAATAATACCTTTTCTTGTCATCATTGAGATTTTCACTGAAAAATGCAACTGGTCTATTGTCCTGACTTAGAACCGCTCCAACTGCTATGTTGCTTGCATCACATTCTATGGTGAAGAGTTTGTCAAAGCTTGGAAGTACAAGGATAGGTTGAGTAGCCACCTTTGTCTTCAAGAGATCAAATTCTCTTTGTGCTTCTTTTGTCCATTTAAACTTAGTCTTTACACCTCCTTTGATTGTATCAAGCATAGGTGCACATATCTCACTGAATCCTCTGATGAACTTCTTATAAAATTGTGCCAAGCCATTGAAACTCCTCACTTCACTTGTTGTTTTAGGTGTAGGCCAACTAATTATGGCTTCCATATTTGAGATATCCATCTTCAAATCACCATGTGAGATTACAAACCCAAGATATACCAACTCATGTTGCATGAACTCACATTTCTCCAAATTGATAGTTAGTTGCTCATCACATAATTTCTTCAATACAATCTCCATATGCTTAAGATGTTCATCTTTAAACTCACTAAAAATCAAGATGTCATCTAAATAAACAACAACAAATTTACTAATGTAATCCTTGAGTACTTCATTAATGAGTCTCATGAATGTGCTAGGGGCATTTGTGAGTCCAAATGACATAACAAGCCATTCATAAAGTCCTTCTGTGGTCTTGAATGTTGTCTTCCATTCATCTCCCTCCTTGATTCTGATTTGGTGGTAATCACTCTTGAGGTCTATCTTGGTAAAATACTTAGCACCCACTAGACAATCCATCAAATCTTCAATTCTTGGAATGGGAAACCTATACTTGATTGTAATCTGGTTGATGGATCATGAATCAGTGCAAAGTCTCTGAGTACCTCCCTTCTTTGGTTCCAAAATTGTGGGAACTACACATGGGTTGATGCTCTTCCTTATCAGACCATTGTCCAAGAGTTCTTGGATTTGTTTAGCTACCTCTTTATTCTGCTCCGGTGTCATTTTGTAAGTTGCCTTATTAGACAATGAGGCTTTAGGTATGAATTCAATTTGGTGTCTTATGGCATGTTGAGGAGGCAAGGTTGTAGGTGCTCCATCACTTAGGATGTCCTTGAACTGATTTAGTATCTTCTGCACTTCATGGGGAATTCTTTCTTTCTTATCCTTGCTTTCCTCTTTTGGTTTCACAACAAGTGCAAACCCCACTCCTTCTCCTTCCTTGAGAGTGTTTAAAAATTCCTTCTCACCACCTAGTAGCACATTGGAACCTTTAGATCTTCCCTTTTCTTGGTCTCCTATGGAATTAATTTTATAGGTAACCCCATCTTTTTGAAAAGTATAGGAATTCTTTTCCCCATGGTATATTGCTTTCCTATCAAATTGCCAAGGCCTACCTAGGAGTAGGTGGCATGCATCCATTGGAAAGATATCACACAAAATTTTGTCCTTGTCACCTCCTATAGTTAACTTCACCCAAGTTTATTCATTCACCAAAACATGTTGCTCCTTGTTGAGCCAAGTAACCCTATAAGGATCACTATGTGGAATTCCTTGTAGGTTGAGTTTGCTTACTACTTCTTCTGACAGTATGTTGTCAGTGGAACCTAAATCCACCACCACTCTACACACTTTACCCATGATCTTGAATTTTATCCTAAACAAGGATCTTCTTTGGCTAGGTTCCTCCTTAACCGGTTCTTTGATCAAAACTCTTCTCATCATGAGATTCTCTCCAACCACTGAATCTAAACTCACTTCTAATCTCTTCACATTTGCTGCATCTTCTTGAGTATAATTTACTCTCCTCTCACCTCCTTGGGATGAAGAAGAATTTTTAGGACATATATAGGCCTAGTGTCCAAGTTGATGGCAATTGTAACACTTCATTATGGTGAAATAGGACCCTCTTCCTGATCCACTAGACCTTCCTCTACTAGAGTTGCTAGATCCTCTTCCTCTATAGTTGCTCTTGCTATTGGAATCCCCACTTTTCTCTACCAAATTGGATTTCCCTTGGGATATTTGGTCTACACTTCTTCCACCATAGCTACCTCTATGACCTCTGCCATCTCTTCCACTACCTCTACCTCTATTGCTTTGCTCTTGCTTCTTTTTACTCTTCTCTTCCACCTTGAGTGCCAATTCATAGCACTTATGGACAGTACTAGGACACAACAAACTTAGCTCTTCTTGTATATTCCACCATAAACCATTCAAGTACCTAGCTACCTTAATGCTTTCATCTTCCACCACCTTATATCTCAGACACAACTTCTGAAATTCTTCAGTGTAGCTGCTCACATCTAGTTCTCTTTGTCTCAAATTTTGTCATCTCTTGTGTAATTGAATTCCATAGTCTTCAGGGATATATGATTCTCTCACCTTGGCTAGCATTCCTTTCCAAATGGCAATTGGTTTCTTACCCTCCTTTTGCCTCTCCTCTTGTATGAACTTCCACCAAGTCAAGGTTTCTCCTCTCAATCTAGATCTAGCTACCATCACCTTTTGTGCTTCACTAATTCCATCAAATTCAAAGTGATTCTCCAACCCTTCAATCCACTCCATGACCACTTTTGGTTCCATTTTTTCACAAAAAAGTGGCACTCCTTCTAGGGACTTCCCTCCTAAGGCTTTGATGGCTCTAAGGAAAGGTTCTTCAGGTAGAATAAGATCTAGTTCAGGTGTGCCATCCTCTTCTACTCTTTCTTTACCCTTCCCTTCATTGATTTTGATCGTTACCTTCTCAGTCTTGTCTTCTACTTCACCTAGTTTGTTCTCCAATTGTTTAAATCTTACCCTGAGGATTCTATTCTCTTCCTCTTGATCTTATACCTTTTTGGCTAACTCTAAATTGGTCACCATCTTGAGTCTGTTTTCACCTACTGACTCAGTCTCTGACATCAACTACTTCTTCCCAGATCTTAACTTGCTTTGATACCACTTTGATGAAGAGTTTCTCACAAAAGAGTTGCTCTTTTGAATAATAGTTGGGAAAAGATGTTTTAGTGAGTTTCCAACCTTGTTCACACCCTACTCTTGTGCAATTTCAAATCAAACAACTAAACTCCTTTGGAGTGCTCCCTATCAACTTGTTGCTCCCATTTCTCACACACATAGCTGGGATTCACTAGAGTAAATCCAGCCTTCAAGTTGCCAAATCTCTAACATACACTTGTGGACCTATCAATAGTCCATTATTCATTCATTGATCCCAAACATGATCAATCACTCTAAAGTTTGGAAAATGCATGAATAAAACTAGGTAAAACTAGGTGCTCCTGCACCAATATCCAATAGTAATGTTAATATAAAAAGAATGGTAATACAAAGAATCCTAAATCATATATATAAAGCTATACAGATCAAGATCAAATATTCTAGGATTGCTTCATGTTATTATTTATTGAGAGGTATAGGTTCTAAATATTGATATTTCTTGAAAAATTGAGTATGTTCTTCTCTTGCATCATATGATGACCTCTCTCCATTGAGTTTAGGGTGTCCAAAAAAATCATTTTGAACTTTTTATATGTCCAAATTAAACATGTCAAGACAAATACACATGGATTTAATGTTGGAAAGTTTTTGCCAAATCTTTTGGGTAGATATAATTGTAAAGCATTTTTTATCAAATATAACCATATCATCGCATCTAGAAGGTCCAAGAACTTAAGGACTAATTGTAAATTTATCAAATTTGAATAAATTCAGCCTAAGTCGTTAGAAAAGAAAATTCCATCCCCATTCATACAAATCATACATAGAGAATAATCTCCACACAATGAAATATTGGTAGAGTATTTTTCCTATGCAAGCGCAATCATCAACTAGTATGGATCACAAATTTTTTTATTTTTTAAACATTTTTTAAAATTTTTTTCAAATTATATATATATA